>NC_061827.1:1677827-1682827 GCF_019202785.1 Penaeus chinensis | reverse complement strand
CTGGAACTCGAAAGCATACTTTGCCTCCTGTGTGAGTCCGAGAGACGGGTCCTCCCCTAAGCTCATAAAGCCTGGCCGAGCAGGATAAGAAAACCGCGGCCAAATACGCTGGCTGAGCCCAAAAGTGTGGCAGCTCCGGAATGGAAAGGCGTCCCCACGGCCGTGTCTGGCCACTCGCATTCCTCGCTACCTCGCTGTTTAATATTCAATCAGGGGGACACAGAATAATGCTTATAGCTGCTGCTCTTGCTTCGCCAGCTCTCACTTACCTCCTGGCTCTGTGTTGGCCATTCGCTGCTTCCTATCTCACAAAATCCAGGAGCTGAAGTCCCCAGGCGGCATGGCTGTCATGGTGCGGCTCTCCAAGGGTAGTTCCTGGGCCGTTGTCCCTGCGACGAGCCACCACCGAGCCGCAGCTGACGTACAGGTGACCAGCTGGCACTTCCAAACAGACGTGCACCATCGCTAACTCATACCATGCACCCCCACCCCCCTCCGCTCGACCCCCGCCCTATCCCCTCACTTGCAGGCCCTGGCATCCGGAGATAACCAGGAGACTACAAAATGTCTGAGCGAAGGATCTGCTGTCACTCGTGTCTCCCGCTGGCCGGGGCGAAGGAGCCAGCGTCTGCACGGCTAAAGGGTCCTCCTCGCCGGTCAAGGAACGTTCCTCGCGAGGCGTCGAACGGCCCCCTCGGGGCGACTAAAAGCGATTCTTTACGACCGTTCCGCAGGAGATTTGGAAATGCTGCATCATTTCACTTTATTGCCTCTAACAATATATTCCCATGCCACTAGGAATTTCTATGGCTCGTGGAGTTTTACAATGAGAACTCGCCAAGCCCCGCGGAGGAATCCCGACGGGGGTTTTGTTCCGTTTCTTTCTGCGGGGAACTTCTTGGCGGACGTCGGGTGGGAGCGCCTCCTGTCCGCTTTATAGGCTGCTTGAGAGTCAGTGGAGTGGCCTGCGGTGGACCCTCCCTCGCCGCCTCTAAGGCCGCTTCTGAAAAGGCTTTGTGAGATATTCCTGCTTCGGCTTTTCGGCGTTTGGTGTACAAGGCTTGGTGTCTGTTATTATTGTTCTTTATTTCTCCTTCTGTCATTGTTATTATTATTATTATTATATTTTTTTTCATTATTGCTATTATTCGTATTGTTGTTGTTTTGTTCATCATCATCATCATCATGATAATAATATTGTTATCATTGTTATCATTATTGCTGTTATTATTATTACTATTGTTATTATAATTATTATTATTATTATTATTATTATTATTATCATTATTATTATCGTTATCATTATTATTATCGTTATCATTATTATTTCAATGATCATCATCATCAACACCAACAGCAACAAGATTATAATTTTCCTCATAGTTGAAATTATTATCATCATTATTGTTACAGCTATAATTATGTTTTAAAATACTGTTATTATTAATCAAGTAAAAGAAATAGTGGTTGCCAGATTACCAATTTTAGTCATTTTACAACCATCGCTGAAACTATTATAATTATGTTACAAGTTATTATTATTATTACTAGTAGTAAAGTTATTGTTTTTATGATTTCATCGTTGTTATAATCATCATTATTATTGTTGTTTCTCGTTATTATTAATATTATTATTATTATTTATATTATTATTATAATTGTTGTTGTAAGATCAGTGTTGTTACTGATGTTATTATTAGTTTCATTATTATCATTATCACCATTATTATTATTATCATTATTATTATTATTATTATTATTATTATTACTACCATTTTAACTCCTATATTTATTGCGATTATCGTTATTACTACAATTCTGCTGTAACTATCGTTATTATTATCAATGATAATATTAGTGATATTGGCAGTAGTATTACTAGTAGTGTTGTTATTATTATTATTAACACTATTGTTTTTTTATGATATTGTTATTGTTATTACTACTACTATTGCTATTATTATCGTCATTATTATTATTGTTTACTGTTATTATTATTATTGTTATCATTATTTTTTTATTATTATTATTGTCATTATTATTATTATTATGATGCTTATTATTATTATCATTATTATTATTAATATTATTATCATTATTATTATTGTTGTTGTTATTGTTGTAGTCGTTATTATAATTATTATTACGTTTATTATTACCATTATTGCTACCATCATTATCAATATTACCATTGTCAATATTATT
Source organism: Penaeus chinensis (assembly GCF_019202785.1). Lineage (NCBI taxonomy): Eukaryota > Metazoa > Arthropoda > Malacostraca > Decapoda > Penaeidae > Penaeus > Penaeus chinensis. The sequence continues at coordinate 1,680,622 of NC_061827.1, read as the reverse complement.
ATCTTCAACATTATTGTCAATACCATTGCCATTCTCATGACCTTAGGATTAGAGGCAGTATATTTTTTCTCCATTATCGCCAATGACATCTCCATCTTTATCAATATTGTTTTGTCATTATCATAATCAAAATCCTTATCATTAGCATATTATGTTCATACTTTATCTTGCTGGATTTCCTTAGTCTATCATCAGTAATCCCATTATTACATTGTTTTTTTAAATATACTTTTTTTTCTAAAATTATCTTTTGAATGAACAAGCTACATGACATAATATCAATGTCTGTGTTATTTGCGAGACTAGGATCTCGTCACGTGCCTCGGATTTCCATCAGTTTTAAGTAAGTTCGTTTTCAAGAGTTAAAAGAAAAGAGGAAAAACGACAAGAATGATATGATGAAGCGCTAATCCGGACCATATGGTTGCACGCTTTGAGCCACACCGAAATTCAGGTCATTGCAAAACATTTTTATTTGTTCACTCATGCAGAAAGATGCTTTAGCGGCAGTTGACATGTGTGATTTGCCATTCGGCTTGGCTACCAATTAGCTGTTACGTGTGGAGTGTGTAATAATCGTAACGGAAACGCAATTCTGCATCTTGATATTCCTTCGAGCCGAGACCTCCTCTGGTTCAGACGCTTGAAACACCTGTCATGAGACTCAGGAACTCCCGAGACTTCGAGGTCCTCCGACAGACAGGTCCTCTCCTGAGAGGTCTGTGTCGTTTTCCCAAGGGAGCGAGAGCCGTAGAGCCGTGGGGCCGTAGAGCTGTAGAGTCGTAGTAGAGCTTCCGATTGTGTCCGAGGTGATCGCGATGGCCAACAGGTGGGTCCTCCAGGCAGGCCGGCCGTGGCCCGAATACCAGAGTGCCTCATGAGAAGCCACCTGAACAGCCTCTGTCGCTGGAAAAATTGTGACATATTATATACACCGTTATATACAGATATCAGCTCAGTCCTTGGTGCTGTGTAACTAAGGGATTTAATCACCTTACGTGTAGGGGATTCCTCTATACCAACCCGAACGTAGCACGACTTCTTACATGCCTTGCATTAGCCGTACACTTTTCTCAGATCAACTGCATGATTATACAGGAATATGAGCGGCCTTCCTTGCTGTCTAGAATACAGAAAAGTCGCAGAGAGAAAGTTAGTATTTCGTATTGTTCCCTCTCTTTTGCAACGCGTCGTCAGACATGGAAATCAGTAAACAGGGAGAAAACATTTTGAGTTAGTCATACTAGAGCCACCACAGCCGTAGGTGAAAAGGATGAGGCGGTCGCAGACACATTCCGAAGGCCGTAGGAGAAGGACAACGCGGGGATGCAACGGAGGAAATTATCATAATTCGTCTCCGGGATATTTAATAATCTGCGTAAGAGCTCGGCAGGATTTGCCCATCCTTGACACAGTGGGTCGGAAGGGAATAGGTCTGGCGAAGGGGATACGAAACTAAATGGAGTTGAAGCGTCGGGGTTTCAGTGAAGTCGGGTGTTCGGACTTCCCCTCAGACGTCTCGATGCGCTCGGGTATGTAGGTGGCCATGCAAATGGTGTCCAAGTTTATGTGTACAGAATTAGGTCATCTCAGGTATGCTGGCTGCTGGGAGTTGCGTGTCACTTACTCTCCCTGACTCCCCCTCCCCTCCCCCACTGCGCCGCCGACGGATCTGTATAAATAAAACATCGGCGTGCACTTCATTACACGGCTGCCTCTTGGGCCGTTCAGCTCTTGACACGCTGGCTGCTCGGTCAGGTCGCTTCAACACCATTCCTGAGGTGCTTCTCTGGTTCCACAGGTCTCTCGCCATTTTCGGTCCTCGGTCCTCCATGTTGGTTCGTCAGTCGTTATGTTGGTCTGTCGGTCAGGCGTTCTGTTTCTTCCTCGCACATGTTTTGTGTCGGTCTCATACTAATCCGTTATGTTGGTCCAAAGGTATATCCAATATGCTGTTCCTTCGGTTATCCTCTACATTCCTCGGTCTTTTATCATGTCGGATTCTTGTTTATTCATCAAATTTACTCCTAAATCATTTTTCATGTTGACTGGTCGTCAGCCATGTTGACTCCTCACTTATCTATAATGGTAGCAGCCTCTTAGACTATCCAACATGATAATTTTTCCGTTAGACTGGTTTTGGGTTGACTTTTTGTATAGACTGACTCTAAATAGAATATTTTTTGGCTAATTTTGTTGATTGGACTTGTTGGTGACTGACTTTTGATAGAATGGATGCTGATTCCTAGATTTCTCGAATATCATGGTTCTTGGTCGGCCACAAATATTAGGCTTCAGTTACTGAAATCGGAATGCTAAGCTTCAGGTACCTGTGTACTTAGGGTGTTTAATATAATTCGGTTGGTTGCGATGCATTGCACGAATCTTCCCGCCATTTCCTGTGATGCAATTGGCGCCCTGACTTTGGATACCTGCGAGTGAAATTCTGATTTTCCTCTTTTTTTTATTCCAAATTCCGACCCACTTAGAATACCTGTCTTACAGATCTTACTCGCCACTCTCACTCCCTCCGTAAGCCCCCACGTGACCTGGACTTCGAACTTTATTCTTTTTTAATACTCTTAACCTTTGAAAAAAAAAAAAAATCACAAGCAGTTTCCTGGCTTCCGTACCCCTTGCGTTCCACAGTATCGGGCCGGTCTCCTGAATAATTTGTCTCGGCGACCAAGACAGCGTTTGTCGTTCCGTGCGTTCCAGTTCACTTTCATTTTGCTGCTCTTAACACATTTTGCGGGAAAATAGTCTGTGTGCTGCCTTCGCGCGCCGCCCTGTGT
>NC_061827.1:1670327-1672827 GCF_019202785.1 Penaeus chinensis | reverse complement strand
AAGCGCGACCTCGAGACACCAGAGACGCTTAAATGCTTGGAATGTATCGGCAGCGGTTTGATCACTTCGGCGCTTTCTGGGGGGGGGGGGGAGTGTGAATGTGTGGGGGGAGGGGGGAGGGTGTGGGGGGGAGGGGGAGTGTGTGTAGTGGGGGAGGGGGGGAGGGGGAGTGTGTGGGGGAGGGGGGAGTGTGTGTGTGTGTGTGTGTGTGTGTGTGTGTGTGTGTGTGTGTGTGTATTCGTGTGTGTGGGTGTATGTTCGTGTGTGTGTGTGTGTGAAGTTCTCGCGTCAACTGGGATTGAAATGGTTTTCTTTAATACTTTTTATTCATTCGACAAGAAAATGTTCAAAGACTTTTCTTTTTCAATGTCTTCGGTATGTTTGTTTGTTTCGAGGCCCGTTCTTCTCTTTTTTTTTGTTTTTGTTTTTTTCAACCTATCGTATTCAGTATTTGTCTAAGATAAAATGTTTCGGGCGTTTAGTTCATTGTATATTTGTTCAGGGCGCTTTCCCTTTAAGGCGCCGCTTATCCCATGATGTTATCTCTATACCATTCCTTGTGCTATATATATATACGTGCTACATTTGATCACATTGTGGCCGTGTTCGTGATGGTCCTCCTTCCTCGCCACTAGTGTTCGCCTGTCCTTCTCAAGCACCAGGGACCACTTTTGCGAGTGCTTGATAACGTTCTTTAAAGCACTAGATGGCGTTCCTTCAAGTGCCAGACAAGGCTGCTCTAAGTGGCGTTGTGCGATTACCAGCAAGCCAGATTACAAACCCTCAAAGAAAACATGTAAAACTGGTCTAAAAGTTCATTTAAGAGGTGCTTCATCGTGTCCCTGTGAGGGTGGATTTGGCAATACCTATCGGGTGGTTAAATGCCTTGTTGGACTCCCTCCTTCGGTTCTGGTAGGCTGGCAGGGAGAAAATGCTGCGTGCGGAGCGTCTTGGAAGTGTTAAATCTGATCCCGAGGAAGACAGTCGCCGCGTTGTAGTCCTCGCGTGTTGATCGCGCATCGTCGCGAGATCTTGCGTGCTCTGTGATGATTTCCTCTTTGCTCGTATATTTTTTTGAAATATGATTTCCATCCAGCGAACGTTCTTCGTTCCCTGAAGAATGACAGGAGTGGCGTTCAGGGCAGTGCAGTTTAAAGGACGGCTCTCCATCGAACGCCCTCCCTCCCTCCTCCCGCCTGGCCTTTACCCTGTCCCGCGCATACACAGACAGGCCTTCCCGCCTCTGTAGTGTGCGTCGTTGGTGCCGGGCTGTCTGCTCCGGCCGCCGCGCACTCGCCGTCACCGCCCCAACGCGTGCCAGTGCTCAACCACACGCGCGTCCTTGTTTTCTTAGTGTAAAGAAAACGGGATTTAGATTAAAGAAATTGGTATAGCAGAATGTCGGCACAGTTCTCGGAAAACGGCTTCGGGTGCCCATCTAATTACCATGTTAATAAGAAACGATGCTGGGCAAAATTTATGGGGACTAGTTGGTGTGTATACATATATATACAAATATAAATAATGTTTTTAATGGTCCGGATTTGAACTGAAGAAATGGGAAATCCGAAAAGATCGCATTCCGTTGATGGCAGCGTGAAGTCCTTTCATCTTGGAGAGAACGATATTGTGTCATCCACGAGTCGGGAGAGGAAAGGAGTGTGCTGAGGGACGTGTCCAAACAGTGTGATGAGTAAACCGCACATATATGTTGGAGTCAGACCTAATTCTGCCAAGTGATGGCCTAGTCGTGATGAGCGAGCCCTGAACTTCGCCGCCATCATAATTAACGCCTCCAGTAGAAAAAAAGAGCTGTAAAAAAAAGCTTTTTTTTTTTTTTTTTTTTACACACGATGGTCAAGATATGTAACAGGACAGCGTTTTATCATCCGTGAGAGCTCAGAGGACGCAGTAGCATCGCCAGCTCGCCCTGGATCATCGCCTGTGGCTTAAAATATATTACAGTAAATGAAGCACCATGGCCCTGACATTACCATCCGCTGCACCTGATCCCGAACACCACGATGATCACTGCAATGTCTCGGCAATGAACGCTCAACATTGCAGCGGTCATCCATAATTTAACAGTCTTTCCTAGCAATCATGCAAGGAGTCGATCCGATTCGTTTAGCCTTTGGCACATAATCGCTCACAGGAATGCCATTGCCAAATCATTAGCTCCAATACGGGAGGGTGGGAGAGGTTAGGTTAGGGAAGGAGTGCAAAGCATGATTTCTATTAATACTAAAACCAGACCTTGGAACATAATCTAACCACACACTCCCTCCCGCCTTCGAAAGTTATCGCCTTCCCCTCTAACGGCCATTAAAGGCAGAAATAGTCGCCGTAGATATCATGGCCTAAGGAAAACCGGCCTATGGGACGAGGCAGGAAACCCCAGTGTGAATGATCGACTCCAACCTGCGGACACAGCTGCTGCCGGCCGGTCCTCGTGCCTCTTGCTCTCACGCGGTCCTAAGGCGCGACGGGGCAAGGGGGC
>NC_061827.1:1652827-1662827 GCF_019202785.1 Penaeus chinensis | reverse complement strand
AAGGGAGGGGAAGGGACGAGGGGGGAGAGCAAAGGGAGGGCAAGGGGCGAGTAGGGACGAGGAGGGAGAACAAAGGGAAGGACGAGGAAGGAGAGCATAGGGAGGGGAAGGGACGAGGAGGGAGAGCAAAGGGAGGGGAAGGGGCGAGTAGGGACGAGGAGGGAGAGCAAAGGGAGGGGAAGGAGGCAAAGAATGTAAATAAGAGTTGAAGCAAAAAGAAGAGAGCTCAGGTAAGACCAAGGGAAAAGGGTGAAAGGGTATAGAGCAAAAGGGTAAGGGCATATAAGGGGTATAAAGCCACAGAGAGAGAGGATACTGGGCTCCGGAGTAGAGGGTATATGCGTATAGAGAAAACAAAATGCGATTGAAAGGGAATAGATCCAAACACGGAGTAGCGGGTCTGAAGGGAAAGGGTGAAAGGCTATGGGAGTAAGGGAGAGACGTAAGGGTGGAGTGTCAAAGGGAGAGGGTGTAAGGATATAAAGGAAAAGGGATGGTAGGGTCATGAAATGAGAAGGGGAATAGAGGGGGAGGTGGAAGGGGAGGAGGGAGGGAGGGAGGGAGCTGTTAGATAAGTAAGGGGAGGGAAGGGGAGGAGGGAGGGAGGGAGGGAAGGAAAGGAGGGAGTGAGGGAAGGGAACGAGAGATGGAGGGATGTGTTAGATAAGCAAGGGGAGGAGGGAGGGAGGACATGGAAGGAGGGAGGGAGGGAGCAGTTGGAGAAGTAAGGGGAGGGAATGGGGTGACTCCGCAGCGCCCGCGGGCTATGGCGGCTAAATGCGGTGTGTAGCTGATAGGTGTGCTCTGTCCGTGCCCTCAACACCTGCCCACCTCAAGCATCAGCGCTCTCACGATTTAAGACATTGGCCACTCATAATCTTGGAGCGTAAGTTCACTTGAACATTCCAAGGTCTTATGCAAGTGCGTGCGAGCGTCTGCGTTTTATTTGTACCTACATAGTCTATGATTAGCGGGGTGTGCGTCGGGTTGGGAGCTGGGTGTGTGGGGGATGTTTGTGGGCGTGGGTGTGTCAGGGTGGGGCTGGGAGGTGTGGGCGTGTGAGGGGGTTGTGGGCGTGGGTTCAAGGGGGGGTATGTGTGTGGGTGTTGTCAAAGAAGTGCAAAAAAAAACTCACATTACCTCCGTTTGTTTCCAGTACGTTCGTTTATAAAAGTAAGCCATTCCATATAATTTGCTTATGTAGAAAACGGGAGGAAGGAAAGAGTGTTTGGAAACGTAAGAAAAGCGTAGAGAGATTTTTTTAATAAACAGGTGTTCGTAAGTTTGTATATATTTGATTCAAGTTTTGATATATTTAATGCACGTTCATAACATTTTATAACATTCCATTTTTTATGTAACTTAATTGATTTTTCTATTACGTTTGGTGATATAAAAGTCGTTACATAGGCCTAATCTTTATTAGCTGGCCTGGGAAGTCTAGTAGCTTAGTGAAACATGGCAGGGAACACCCGTAGAGTTCAATGGTGTTTGCTGACCTTTTTACGTGTAATGCAAATTCACATCATCAAGGTCATTTGAACTCTAATTGCGCAGTGTTTCTTATTAACTGTAATTATTTTCTTACTGTTTGTTATCACTTTTATGAGATCATTAAGAGCAAGACGATCTTGTGTATTTTGCGGGCGTTCCCTCATAAATTTATTATATTGATGTTATTTACATCTCTTCCCGAGCTCTATTTTTAGTGAGCTTTCTCACTTCCCCTTCTTTACATCCATCGGGTATTTGCGATGATTGCATTCGCCTCTCTTCATTATACGCTCCCCGCTTCTCCCTCCTCATACTCAAGTTTAGCCTCGACTGTCCTTGGTCGTGAGTTTATTGGGTGTTCGTGAGTCTGTTGGGGGGGTGGGGGGGCGGAGGGGGGAAGATGGCACCTACCTCACCTTATACATCAGTCTCGGTGCCAACAAGTATATGTCTGGCAGTCTCGGCGACGAGACACCTCCACTGCCAGGCCGATTTTTCCCTTCCAGTTCCTTAGCAAAATCTGTCGCACGGGACGCGGGGAATTCGCTCTTTCCGTCGCGGTAGCGTTGAAAAGGCTTCGAGAAGGTAAGGGATCAGGTGGTCATGAAGTAGCCTCGCTTGGCACCGGTTCCCAGGCAGCCTGGCACCGTCGCTGGCCCAGCCACGGCGGATAAATCACAGAGAAATATGAAAGGCAGCACCGGCGGGTCTACGCCAAATGATCGCGCCCGCCTGTTTGCCCCCCACCCCCTCTGCCTCGACCCCCCGCCTCGCCCGCTGACTTAACGTACCTCATCCATACCTGCCTGCATTGCCAATGCCTCGATTTATATCGTATCGTGGCTACCTCTACTCGCACTGGGTGACCAACGCTGCTATTTTTACGCGGTTGATATTCTGGTATTCTCTACATATGCCTCCGTCGTGCACACTTTACATGTGCATGACACGCGCCATGCACACAGCAACCCCCCTCCCCCCTCCCGCCCTCACCTACGCCTGCCTCCTCCCCCTCTTTCACGTACCCTGCTTCCCTTGCTCCCTGCCCTGCCGCCCGCATGAGACCCATTCTCGAAATGTCTCCTTGTGTGCCCCCTCCCCCCTGCCTGTACCCATCGACCTCCCTTCCCAAATCCCCGTCGATCCTGCTCGATCCTCTTCTTTGTTTCCCGCCGTCGCTCCGCCTTTTTTTTCTTTCATTTCTCTTTCTCTTTCGTCCTCAGTGGCCGTTTTTCCTACTTGCTCTTCTTATTGTACCGATTCAAGGCTCACGTCAATAGCCTCTCCGATTACACTTTTAATGTCACCGTCTGGTTTGGACTCAACACACCTGCTCTCCTCCGCTGTCACGTTTTGGCTGCATCCCACGTATGTAAATCTTTTCACTTATGAATATCGTCCTAAATTGCCCCTTGCCTTATCGCCTCATCCCCGCAGCTCTTGCCTAATCCCCAAGATGGATTGCTTCTCGCAGCTTTATCTGTGACGTCGCCCGGCCCCTCCACTTCGCTCGAAATCGTCCCCTTGAAGGGCGAAGGACGTAAATTTGCACAGGAGTTTGGACAGCGACCAGTAGTAAAGCGACCTTTGAATGCGCGAGATTATTATGCTGCTGTTTCCGCGTACGTCATGCCCCCCTACCTGATGGCCGACGGCGGTATCCTCGATCTCCAGATGCCGTTCACGTCATGTCCACCCACACGGGTCTTGGCCCCGAGGCTGTCCACCCCGGCCCTCCCGGCGAGCCACTGGCCATTCCGTCACTCGTCACCGAACTGCTGCTTACATCGTTACAGCGCGCGGCTCGACGTCACCATGATTCTTCGTCCATCACTAGGGCTTCCGGAGGAATTTTTGTCACTGAAGAAACAGTATAATTTTATATTCATTCGCGAGCAAGGCTGTTTATATAGTTTGAAAGAGAATTTATTTACCATCTCTGTTATCGCTTGCTCTGCCCTTTATGCCGTACCTCCAATTCTGTTCGCCCTCACGCCAGCTCCATCATCCCAGCCCGCCAGAACCCACACATCGCCCACACCTCCGCTCCGCCCACCCGCCCATCCATCCACCCATCCACCCGCCCGCCCGCCCGCCCGCCCGCCACCCACTCCTGCCACGCGGCCCACTCCCTCCCCCCTCTCCACCTCCCACTCCGAGCCACACCTTCACACCTCAACTTTTCGGAGCTTCGGATGGCCGGTTTTGTCAGATAAGGAGGTGGCATATGACCCAAAATATGAGGTTGATTGCAGTGTATCAAACGCCCACGAGTCTGTAACTCGGCAGATGAGCGAGAGGATACTTGAAGGAGAGATTCTAACACTTTATGACTCGGTGCTAATGCCTTAGAGGAGATTTGATTCAATGTTCGGCTACCATTTGAGGGCGACGAGCCTAGACAAAATGCATTTGAGGGCTGCGAGCCTAAACAAAATGAGATGATGCGTGTTATGAATTTCCATAAATGATTCGATATATGGGAGTTATCTTCGTCGCATACATCCGCTATAATTAAAGAAAATAAACCAAACTTCGCGTGAGACAAACAAGGTGAGGAGAGAGCGAGGTGGAGTCCAGGCTGACAGAAGATAACACACCCACACCTGCGAGCGATGATGTCACTTGTGAGGTCAGAGTGACGTCATAACATGATTTCGTGACACTTATTGCGCGATAAAAGTCTTGACCTCGACCCTAGCGTGCCTGCAAGAGTGTCCATACTCCATGTTTGATGGTGACGTCACAGGTGGCGGAGGTGAGGGGAGGTCACGCAGTGTCAACAAGCCGAGAGCGGTCGGCGGAGGGTGCCGGGCGGGGTTAAGGGGGGGGGGGGGGGGGTATGGTGCCATTAACAGGTGTTAGACATTTATCATTCTTATTGTTCTTGAGTATTGTGACGGGCGATTTTCTAATTATATGGACTTCGAGGAGAGGGAGAGAGAGAGAGAGGGAGAGAGAGAGAGAGAGAGAGAGAGAGAGAGAGGGAGAGGGAGAGGGAGAGGGAGAGGGAGAGAGAGAGAGAGAGAGAGAGAGAGAGAGAGAGAGAGAGAGAGAGAGAGAGAGAGAGAGAGAGAGAGAGAGGGAGAAGGAGAAGGAGAGGGAGAGGGAGAGGGTGAGGGAGAGGGAGAGGGAGAGAGAGAGAGGGAGAGAGAGAGAGAGAGAGAGAGAGAGAGAGAGAGAGAGAGAGAGAGAGAGAGAGAGAGAGAGAGAGAGAGAGAGATAGAGAGAGAGGGACAGAGACAGAGATATGTATGTATGAATGAATCATCGAATATTATTATTTATATTTCACAATCGTTTGAAATTCATTTTTTTTTTCAACAGACACTTATACTAAAAGTGAGCTCCGATTACGGATAGCCCCGCCCCCCCCCCATCCATGAGATACTGAACCCCACACACACACCCCACTACCCCCAACCCCCCAACCCCACCCCCTTTCCCCCCACCCCCACCTCTCCCCAACCCCTCACTCCAACCTCTTCACCCTCACTTGTCCCCCACCTCTCCCCCACCTCCCCCCCTCCCCCCCATCCAACAGCTACTAGACCCCCATCCCCTGACACCCACCTTTCCCCCCACCTCCACACTTCTCCCCTCTCACACACCCACCTCTCCCCTCACCACCCCCCAATCCAACACCTGCTGAACCCCCTCCCCCTCACCCCACACTTCTCTCCTCTCACACACACCCACACACCCCACACTTCTCTCCTCTCACACACACCCACACACCCCACACTTCTCTCCTCTCACACACACCCACACACCCCCACCTCTCCCCTCCCCCCCCCTCTCCCGCTCCCCCTCTCCCCACCTCTCCCTTCCCCCACCTCTCCCCTCTCACACCTCTCCCCTTCCCCCAGCTCCCCCTCTCCCCACCTCTCCCCTTCCCCCACCTCTTCCCTTCCCCCAGCTCCCCCCTCTCCCCACCTCTCCCCTTCTCCCCACCTCTCCCCTTCCCCCAGCTCCCCCTCTCCCCACCTCTCCCCTCCCTCCACCTCCCCTTCCCCCAGCTCCCCCTCTCCCGCAGCTCCCCTCTTCCCCCCCTTCCCCCCCTTCCCCCCAGCTCCCCCTCTCCCCCCCCTTCCCCCAGCTCCCCCTCTCCCCTTCCCTCCCCATCCAACATCTACTGACCCCCCTCCCCCTCTTGTCTTCCAGCGCAACCCCCCTCGGCGACGGGCCTTCGAGACGATTCCGTGGTACGTGACCAAAACCTCACCCTCGAGTGCACGGTGAAGGGAACGCCCTCGCCCGACGTGCTGTGGTACAAGGACGACCTCCTCCTCGCGCCGAGTGCCGGTCTGAGGATCACCACCGAAAGACTGCGACGAAAGAGGTAAGAAAACAGATAAATAGATAAAGATATAAATATTGTGGAATATAGGAAATGGAAGAGAAGATAAGGATAGGGAAAGAGAGGGAGGGAGGAAAGGAGGGGGAGGATAGGAAAAGGGAGGGAAAGAGGGGGAGGATAGCAAAAGGGATGGAAAGAGGGAGGGGAAGGAGGGGGAGGATAGGAATAGGAAAAGGGAGGGAGGGAGGGAGGGAAAGAGGGATGAAGGATAGAAAGAGGAAAAGGGGAAGAGGGAGGGGAAGGGGGAGGATAGGAATAGGAAAAGGGAGGGAGGGAGGGAGGGAAAGAGGGATGAGGGATAGAAAAAGGAAAAGGGAGGGAGGGATGAGGGATAGAAAGAGGAAAAAGGAGGGAGAGAGAGGTAGGATAGGAAAAGGGAGGAAGGGATAAGGGATAAGAATAGGAAAAGGGAGGGAGGGAGGGATGAAGGGAAGGGATAGATATAGGAAAAGGGAGGGGAGGATAGGAAAAGGGGGGAGGGAGGGAGAGAGGGATGAGGGATAGGAATAGGAAAGGGATAGGGAGAATAAAAAGTAAAAAAGAAGAAATGATAGAAAGAGGGAGGGAAGGATGAGAAGTGTTAAGGGGAGAGAGAGAGAGAGAGAGAGAGAGAGAGAGAGAGAGAGAGAGAGAGAGAGAGAGAGAGAGAGAGAGAGAGAGAGAGAGAGAGAGAGAGAGAAGAAGTGGTAAGAAAAGGGAGAGAGGGATAAATAAAAGTGATAAGAAAGGTAAGGAGAAAAAGGAGGGAGAGATAATGAGAAGTGAGGAATAAAGGAATAGAGAGAAAGAAGAAGGGATAGGATAAAGAATAGGAAAAGGGAGGAATAAGGAGAAGGAGGGAAATGGACTGAAGGAATGTTTCTTTTATGAATATAGTTGATCTGAAGGCTTCGCTATCATTATATTTGTTTGTTTGTTTCTTATTCTGCAATTTATAATGCCCCCCCCCCCCACACCATTTATTTATATAATCTCCGTTTCTTTTATATATGTAGCGTTATTATTTTTTTTTTTTTTATCATTAGCTTCATAATCAGTCTTTCATTGCATCTCCTTTACTCTTGTATATAAATTTACCTTAATTCGTATCTCAAACCATATACTCATTCATATCCAACAAACTATTTCTCTTTCTCTCTTTCTTTTTCACTCTCTTCCTCTCCCTCTCTCCCTCTCTTCGTCCTTCCCTCTCTCCCTCTCCCTCTTCCTCTCTTTCCTCCTCCAACCCCCCCCTCTCTCTCTCTCTCTCTCTCTCTCTCTCTCTCTCTCTCTCTCTCTCTCTCTCTCTCTCTCTCTCTCTCTCTCTCTCTCTCTCTCTCTCTCTCTCCCTCTCTCTCTCCCTCTCTCTCTCCCTCTCTCTCTCCCTCTCTCTCTCCCTCTCTCTCTCTCTCTGTCTCTCTCTCTCTCTCTCTCTCTCTCTCTCTCTCTCTCTCTCTCTCTCTCTCTCTCTCTCTCTCTCTCTCTCTCTCTCTCTCTCTCCAGGAGCAATGACACCCGTGAACTTGTGATGGCTTTATGTAAAATTGCTCAGATATCGATAATGGCATAAGCAGATTTACATATCTATGAGAGGAATAATGCTGGGGAGAGAGAGATAATTTTATTTTTTCTTCTTTTCTTGTTTTATTATTTTCTTCTGTCGTTAGGTATTCGTTCTTAAAATAAATTATTTTAATCTGTTTTCTTTTATCTCTCTTTCATTTGCTCTCTCTGTCTTACACTTCAGATGTGGTTAGGTTATATGAATTTTACTTAGTTTTTTTAAAATTTAAGTTAAAGTAAAGTAAGGTGCATTTTTACGTATTGACTTAGAAATGATATTGCTACGTTTTTCATCCTGCCCTTCCCTGTTTCTCTTCGAAACTGCGGTTGCAAGTTGATCTTTAGTCTCTCCTCACTTCACTCTGCGTTAATCTGGCACCATACACGAGCCTCACAATGAATGAAAACCCACAGGACAAACCGGTTTATTAGGAGAAGTGAGTCAACAGTTTCAGAAACCAACAGAGATTCCCTTATCGTTTCTCATCTGTTTGCCTCACTGCCGTCTTCTGTGTCCCCTTTCCTCGTCGTCAGGCTCGTCCCCTCACTCTCACGCTCCGTCCGTTGGCTCATCAGTCATGAGGGAGTTTTTTCATCCCTTGATTCCCACTCACTCACTCACTCGCCTCCCATCACACGATTCGCCACTCGCTCTCTCAGCTTTCACCTCGCCACTCGCTCTCTTCTGTCACCTCACTCTGACTCGCCTTTCACTCTCTCCCACAATACACTTCTAACAATGCACACACTCTCCCTTTCACCCCTTCCCTTCCCCTCTCCTTCCGTCCCGTGACTCACCCCTTGTCCCCCTCCTTCAGGATAAGGCACAAACCGAAGGCCCGAGAGCGGAGGGACGTCATGTGGTCCCACGACCCGCCCGGAGGCAGGACGGGGAGGAGACGGACGCTGCGAAGACGTGTGGATGGCGGCGTCGACGGGACGCGGAGACGAGGAGGAAGAGGAATAGGAGGAGGCGGAGGAGAAGGAGGAAGAGGAGGAGGAGGAGGACCAGGTGAAAATGGAGGAGGAGGAGGAGGAGGAGAAGGAGGAAGAGGAGGAGTAGGAGGAAGAGGAGGAGTAGGAGGAAGAGGAGGAGTAGGAGGAAGAGGAGGAGTAGGAGGAAGAGGAGGAGTAGGAGGAAGAGGAGGAGTAGGAGGAAGAGTAGGAGGAGGAGGAGAAGGGGGAGGAGGAGGAGGAGGAAGCGAGGAGAGACAACGAATGCGAGACGGAGGCGAAGAAACACGACGAGTTCCAGTCACCGGGCGACGGCGAGTGGCAGGCGCCCTTCGGAGAGAGCGACCGGAAGTGGCGGAAGACGGGAGACAGCGACTAAAGAGAAAAAGAGTGAAAGAAAAAGGCGGCGACGAATCAGAAGGTGAACGAAGAACAGAGGAGAGGTGAGGCTGAGATTCGCTTTACGGTAGCCCTTAATGGTAGTTTGGAAAAAAAAAAAAAAAAAAAAAAAAAATATATATATATATATATATATATATATATATATATATATATATATTCAGAAGTATCTCACCCTTTTCAGATTTTTTAATATTTAAGTATTTCAGTATTTCATTTTTTTTTTTTATTTAAATATTTAAGTATATTATATTATAGTTAAATATTTAACTATTTTAAATATTTAGTTTTTATATTTAGATATTTATTTCAATATTTCACTCCTTTTTATTCTTAAATATTTAAGTATCTAAATACCTCACTCCCTGTTTATTCCTTTAAATATTCAACCTTTTTTGCAAGTACTCACCTTGACATTCGAAATAGAGTTCATTATTATCTAATATCCTCTGATACTGGTTCATATCATTAAGGTTTTTGTTCAATATTTTAGTGCATATGGGCAGTGTCCTTATTTGCTGTCAGTTTTTCTGCCAGTGTTCAAGGTACATACTTGTCATAAAGTATTTGGATGTAGATTTCTGAAATAGTGATAGCATGATAGAGATGATCATAACTGAATGTCGATTATTATCGTTTTTATTATTATTATTATTATTATTTCTATTGTTGTTGTTGTTATAGTTGTTGTTGTTATTATTAGCATCGTTAATGTTCTTATTTTATTATTTTTTTTATTATTATTATTGTTATTGTTATTATTATTATTGTTATTATTATTGTTATTATTACTGTTATTATTATTATTATTATTATTACCATTATTATTATTTCTATTACTATTACTATTACTACTACAACAACTACTACTACAACTACTACTACTATAACTACTACTACTACAATTACTGCTACTACTACAACTACTACTACAACAACAACAACGACAAATACTACATCTGCCACAGCTACCGCTATCATTCCTGTATTTGCGATTCAGCTGTTTCTCCGGCGTGTACAAAATCGCCTGCTTTTTCTCTCGCCCAAACACCAGAGCCAAACTGGTCGAACGCCCGAACGACTTGGGTAGTTGTCGCATTACTGTGGTGTTGCAGACAGACGCGTTTTTATAAGCTAATGGATTTGTTCCCGCTGATGCTCTGGACGCATCTCCGCGGCATCTCCGCGCGGGCGTCCTCCGTCGCTGCGCATCCCGTGTGGAATTTTCGCTTGTTTCTGAGGAGAATAGAT
>NC_061827.1:1630327-1637827 GCF_019202785.1 Penaeus chinensis | reverse complement strand
AGGGTTGTGAGGTGCCACAGTGTAGTGTAAGCAAGCCAAAGAAACAAGTAGTCATAGATATAAGCAAGCCTGCATTGGATCCATGGTGCCTGGGACAGTATGCGCACGTGTCCACCAGTTGAGATATTAAAAGACTGGAGTGAGTTCCTTTCTCACCCTCAGTAGACCCAGCCACTAGTAAGTCCTGTATTGTAGCTGATGGCCTTGGTCGGGCTTGCAGAGCCGCCGCACGGTCAAAGCAACGAATACTGGCCTGTAGGCTGACTGTGCCCTTGCGCCGTCATCACCTGCACATGAATCCATCGGGAAGCATGAGGAAATGTCGTGAGCACCGCTGCTCTTCGGGAGCACTGGACAGCTCATGCGATCTTCCTTGGACTTGTGTGCTCTGTCTGTGAGCACTTGTGTTCTGAGTTGTGCACGCCAGTTTTGCTTGGTCAGATCCTGGGGATCAAAGAACAAAAGACATGTATACTTGTACATAGCCATATAGACTATATATTAAGTGTTTAAAATGTTGTAAGTGTCTAGTGCTTCTGTTCAGCAACAAAATGTGAGAGTGAAGTGTTAGTGTAAATACTGAGGATGTGGCTCGAGCGATGGTGTTTATACACAATGGAATGTGCCTTGATTGACTTTGCATTTACAAGACTAGGATTGGCTAGACCACTTAATTTGATTGAAGTGATTTCATTAGATATTATTCGGTGTATATAATTTGTCTTTCCTTCTTTACTCTTAGTTGTAAATTTCTCTCTTTGTAACATGAGTGAGCATGGAATGATATATTTTGTTTTCAACACAAAGATGAATGGTGTAGGGACAGGTGCCAGTTTGTACCAGAACTGCTTGTCTCAGGCTGCTATCTCCCACTCAAAAACATTTTCATTATATCTTTCGGGTTTAATCGCCTTTGGGTTTGTATTAAAAACATTGACTACTAAAAATAAATAAATCCTCTTCACTGCATGTCCATAAAAGGATTATATTTATAACTTTATACATTTTTTCATCTTTATTATACTACAAAAAAAATACTACTTATACGCATTAAGTTCATGCAAAGAAAGAAATACTGAATTGCCTTTATAGTCTTCAGAACTTCATATTTCTTTTCAGGGGATCATGTCTTTAAATGAATATACAATATGCTCTTCTTAGGTGCAAGTAGTGCCTTGAGTTCATTATTTGCCGGTGACGAAGGGGTAAAATTATAGATGGATAATGTAGGTTTGATAGTTAGAATACGATTTGGGATACTGGCAGCTATAATGCAGTATTCCCACAGCTGTTGATCATTTCGATTTCCAACTTGTATTCTTTTTGATTTGTTGAAGACCGAGTTTTAATCAACGACCGGTTTAAGTCCGAAGCCTCTTTACTGCTAGACGTCGTCGTGCAATGTCATTGGAATAATACTTGTGGACTTCAAATAGCATCAACAGAAGACATTAAATTAATATTACCTTTATTAGATGTTGCGTAAGGTAAGAATTCATCTGTTCTCTCTTGTCTCATGCAATTGCAGTATTTGGTAATCTGCAACAATTTGAGAGTAAATAACTGTCAGACCACTAAATCATAAACGAATCACGGGGGTCGTGATTATTTTTTTATATAAATGAAAATAATAAAAATGAAAAATAAATAAATGTGGATAATTGGCAAGGTTAACAAAAAGTCCCATGATAATTTTCCCCTTCACCAATTACTCTTGAGTTGAAGTTCCATGAATGATTTGCCACGTGTAATAGCCTGCACACTAAGAAGCCGTAAGCCAAGACACTGTCGGAAGAGGGTGTCGGGTGTCCTTGCGCTGGCATCCTCTGAAATCCAAGGTGAGGCACCACAGTCTCCAAAAGTTCATTCTCTTTCCTTATCGTTTTCTACTTGCCGAGCTGGCTGGCTAGCTCTGGTCAATGAGTTTTGTATGGCGCGAGGTTTACTAGAGTATGTTTCTTGGCATTTAGTTGTCTCCCAGTCCGGGCAGACGCCTGATTGGTCTGCCTGGAAGCAGGCTAGTCCAGCATCCTATAGAGGAGAGGTCAGGAACCGTTCTCCACTTCCATCGAGGGTTGCCAGGCTCTGCACGGGCTTGGGCTCTGCCTCCATCCCGAAATGCAAATTCCAGCAATCTACCGTGAGACAAACCATGCTGTCACTACCTACAATAAATCGTCTATTTTATTGATATTCTCTTCCCTTTAGGATGGAGGCAGTATTACTTGATCTCATTCCCTGGTTAGTGGCAGTAGTCGCTTGGAACCTGTGCTCCCGCTGCCCCCAGAATCCTAGGCCAGCCTAGAGTAGTCCAAGCAACCATCTCCACTTGGGGAGTTGCAATGTTAAGGCGTGATGGCTGCCCCTGTCACCACCACTTCTTGTGCGGCTCCAGAAGGCGGAGTCGCAGGGATGGAAGGCACTCCTCCCTTTGTGTCGGTGCATGAGGGTCAGCCTGGCTTGTGTCTTGGTCCAGCTTGAGCTCTGCGTAGGCCCACTCTTGTGTGCTTATCTGCCGTCCTATTGTCTCCTAAACAGGTGCAGAAGACACCGTGAGATTATAACCAACCGCAACACTCTTAAAGAAAAAAGAAAAACTCGGATGGTGTGGCTACCCATCTAGTTGACTGCCCTGTCACGTGGAGAGCCCTTCAGGTCCCTAGCAAAGAGGTCCTGGTTCCCTCCAGCTCTACTATGATTCCACTTGCCACAAACCAACTACCTCAGTTGATAATGTACAGTTCGTCAAGGTGCGTGTAGTGCGTTCAAGTACTCAAAAGTCCGGTCGGTGACAACCACATTGACCTGGTTCGGGATTGACTGATGTGCTGTTGTAAGGCCAGTTTTGAAGAGACAGCCAGGCCTGGGAAACTGTTAGGTGCTGCAGTTTGTCGTACTCTTAGTTTCCGCATTTAGTACTATATATAACTATTTTGAGTACTGTTTGATTTGGCTGCCAAGTCAAAAAAAAAAAAAGTTGAGGAGACAAGGTGATCATAAACGCAGTAAGTCCCGGACAGTCATAATCGTTTTATTTATTTTCATTTTTATTATTGTTATTATATTTTTGCTGGGGGAGACCAAGGCACTCTCACTTATATGTCAACTACTTGTCATTTACTCATCATCTACTCTTGTCTTCTCTGTGTGCTGTACTTGTCTATTGTACTGTTAAATGTCCAAAGCAAAGCTAGTTTTGCTACAGACTGATTCTAGTGTATAGCGTTCGTATCTATGCATAATAGATGTTTTATTTATTTTTGCTGCCCAATATTTTGTGTCATATATATGAAAACTCAATGTTGCTAGCTTCATGGGGTAAAATAATGACCACTTGAAGTAATGAGATATTTAAAAAAAATTCAAGATACAGAAGCCAATGTGTATGTGTTAAACTGTAAATAGTAATTATAATAATGATAATATTACTTATAAATGTCGTCATAAATGGCTCTCGCTGCAGATGCATTTATGTGACTCGTATTATGTTAGAAAAGCCAAATAAATTACGAGTCTAGTAAATTTTCTCTCTTTCATTTCCTCTCCAGCCTCACGTTCTCCCTTCTCCCGCCATGTCCAGGGAAGTAGAAGTGATGGTTTGTAGGCTAATAAAGGATCCTGTTGTGAATGGCCTAAAGGAATGTTCCCTGTCAACAGTCGACTAAAGGTGAATAAGAATAAACAAAATTATAAGGAAGATGTGAATTCGACAAAGTGATGATGGTAAAATGAACGATAGACACGCAGGAAAAGCATAGAAGAAGGGGATACTAAAAAAAAAAAAAAAAATAAAAAAAAAAAATAAAAAAAACATCAAGAAAGAAAGAACACGAAAAAAATTTTCACAAAGAATAGGGCTTAAAACAAATATGCAGAATTAATATGCCTCCACCATCAAAACTTGAATATTTAATAGGGTAAAGACAATAAATAAATAAAAACATGACGAAAAAAAACACAATGAACAGACAAATAAAATTAGGAAGCACATGTCGATAAACGAAAATGAAAAAGAAAATACAACGAAAAACAATATTCCTCAATAATACAGACAATGGACAACGAACGTATCAACTTGATTCCTAAAAATAATAATAACTGTAAACATTTTTTTTTTTTTTTTTGTCGTTTGCATCATCAAATTCACACGAGGCAGAAATAATCGGACATGATAAAATATTCAATATACGTAGGACTTCCATACAGAACTGATTATAATACGTTGAAGTTCATCGTCACGTCTCTCTAAAATTTAAATAACAGCAAATAAAAAGTGGAAAGTCCACAGAAGTGAAATGTACTTCATTACTCCTTAACCGGTAATTGTTAAGGGAATAAATCATAAATTCGACATGCGAAATTGATTGATAATTGCGGGAAAAATGTAAGCACACACACACACACACACACACACACACACACACACTCACACACACACACACACACACACACACACACACACACACACACACACACACACACACACACATTTAAATATTATATATTAAATATATATATATGTATATAAATTTGTATCTATATATGTATGTATATATGTGCGTGTGTGTGGGTGTCTCAAGGAGAATTTGAAGAAATTGCAAGAATTGCTAGGATGAAATGCTGACAGAGACAGAGAAAGAGAATCATAGAATTAATTAAAGGAAGCACGAAATTTTAGAACTCATGGGGTAAAAAAGAGAAAAAGGAAAAAAAGAAAAAATAAGAAAAGAAAAGAAAAAAAAGAAAGAAAAAAGAAAAAAAGGAATAGCAGAAAAAAAGAAAAAAAAAGAAAAAAAGAAAAAGGAAGATTAGAAGAAAAGAAAGAGAAAAAAGGAAAAAAAGAAAAAGAAAAAAAGAAGAAGAAGAAAGAAATTAACGCCATTTTCTTTAGATTAATATTTAGTGGATACTTCTCTAGTCCAGAGAATTTTTCCTTTTTCGTTTTTTTTTTTTTTTTTTTTTTTTTTTTTTTTTTTTTTTTTTTTTTTACATTAAGACAAAAAAATGAAAAATTGCTTCGGCCCCTTTTCTGAATCGCGAAAAGCGATGAAAGAAGAAAGATAAATGAGAGATGAGACAATCGTTTTTTTTTTTTTTTTTTTTTTTTTTTTTTTAATACATGTAGATGTTAAAAACACGAAAAAATAGCCAAATTTTTTGTCGCTAAGGATTCGAACTAGTGTTGAAGGAGGCTTCGAAGATAATGATAAACCTTCTTACGTCTGCGCTATTTTCCGGCTGTTTTGTACATTTTCCGGATCACTAAATATGAATAAAGCTGAAAGGTTAAAGAGAGGCCATGTTTGTCACTAATTTATTTATTGAGAATTTTCTGCCACGTCAACATCAAAGATCATTAGGGTAAGTGAGTTAAGGATTTGGATAAGTAGACAGATGAAGAAGAATATTCTGATAGACATTTTTTTTACTTACGGCCTATTTTACGGCTATTATGTATAGGAATTAAGTAGAATGATAAATCAAATTTTTTAATATATGAAAATACTAAAAAAAACACCAGGGGAAAAAAAGGAAGCTAAGTTTGTTTCATCTAAGGATTCGAACCAGCGTTCCGAGGATACGAAACGGCCTATTCGCACAACATTCTGATAGACATTTCTTACTTGTGCGATATTTAAAGGCTATTATGAATGTTTCCTGAATCGCCAAATAGGAAGAAAGTAGAATGATAATTTAAAGTTTTTTATATATATGAATATAGTAAAAAAAAAAATATATATATATATAGAAAAAAAGGAAGCCAAGTGTGTTTCAACTAAAGATCAGAACCAGTGCTCCAAGAAGAATTCGAAACGGCCTATTCGCCCAACGTTCTGATAGACATTTCATACTTATCCGCCATTTTAAGGCTATCATGTATGTTTCCTGAATCGCCAAATAGGAAGAAAATAAAATGATAATTCAAATCTGAGTTGTTCTTTTTAATACGAAAAACGGAAAAAAGAAGCCAAGTCTGTTTTAACAAAGGATTCGAACCAGTACTCCAAGAAGGACTTGAAACGGGCTATTCGCCCAACGTTCTGATAGACATTTCCTACTAATCCGCTATTTTAAGGCTCTTAGGTATGTTTCCTAAATCGCCGTATAGGGAGAAAGTAGAATGATAATTAAAAATGAGTATTTTTTATTTCAAATATATGAAAATAGTAAAAACATCAAGGAAAAAAGAGGAAACAAGTTGGTTTCCTCCAAGGATTCGAACGAGTGTTCCAAGAAGGATTCGAAACGGCCTATTCGCACAATGGCCTGATACACATTTCTTACTTATGTGCCGTTGTTCAGGCTAGTTTACACATATAGGCAAATAGGACATGAAAATAAAATCCCTCTGCAATATTTTCCCCTCCTGTCTCTGTCTTCTCGTCCCCCTACAGAGTCTGAAAAGGAAAGATTTCCACGTGACACGAATTTCAATGTAAACAAACAACCTCAGTGCTTCGTCAGGCTTTGTGAAAGGAAGAAATAATTATCGTTTTTATTACTCTCTGACGTGTTAAGTATGGATATGATATTGTAGAACTGTTTTAGGACTTTGTTTTGACGTTCAAGAAACTTCAGTCATGGGAGAAAATCTAAAAATAAGGATGATAATAGTAATAATAAATATCTGTCAAAGTAAGCTTATCAACTGAGTCCCTTTTCGTGATGGCGTTTATTTCTTTTTATATTTGTGTCTGTGTGTATGTCTGTTTTTCTGTGTCAGCGTGTCTATGTTTATGTCTGTCTATATCTTTGTCTGCGTCTATGTCTGATTATTTCTGTGTCTGTGTTTGTGTTTGTTAATATGTCTATGTCTATGTTTGTTTCTGTGTATGTGTGTGTGTTCATGTCTGTGCTTATGTCTGGTAATATTTGTCTGTTTGTGTCTATTTCTATGTCAGTGTCTGTGTTTATGTCTGTGCCTATGTGTGTTTGTGTGTTTATTTCTGTCTGTCTGTGTTTATGTCTCTTGTTGTCTATGGTTGATGGTTGTTTGAAAGTCAATGTTATTTTCAATCTACAATTAATTGGTTTTATTAGTGTTATATTTTTTATATAATTATTTTATTTATTTCTTATATATAGTTATAATTATTAACCTTTGGAATTTAGGTCTGGTCATTTGAATTTTTATGTTTAAATTGATTAGAGTCAAAGGGTTAATGAGACTTCATTAATTTACAATTATCATAAGGAATTTGGAAGCTTTTTTTTTTTTTTTTTTTTTTTTTTTTTTTTTTTTTTTTTTTTTTTTTTGTTCTTGTTCTTGTTCTTGTTCTTAGCATGAAACGAAAATTATTTTCAATAAGCTTAATATTGCATTTATGTCTTTGCAAGATTCCAGTTATATAGTATAGGAAGTTCAAATGGGTTGCAGACATATTTAGTTCAACTCTATAAACATTTTAATGACATAGAAAATTTGAGAACTTTGCTTTAAAGAAGGGATTTTTTTTATTAATTCATTCATTTATTTATTACTAAAATTGCTAAAAATTT
>NC_061827.1:1620327-1625327 GCF_019202785.1 Penaeus chinensis | reverse complement strand
CTCTCTCTCTCTCTCTCTCTCTCTCTCTCTCTCTCTCTCTCTCTCTCTCTCTCTCTCTCTCTTTAAACCATATCTCCATCCCCTCCCTTCCAACTTTCCTCTCTCCCATTTTGTATACTCTTCCTGTCAGGCCTTATATATTTTCTCCACTGTATCCTCCCACATCAGAAAAAAGGCCATACTGTCTGAACCTCAGAGTAAAAGGAATGATATTAATAGATAATAAATACATTTCCCAGTCAGGTCTGCAGTGAATTGCAATCTCCATCTTAAGCCCATTAATCTCTGGTATGAATTCACTCAACGGCCTTTTCCCATAACCCAGGATATATTCACACAGTATCAGCATCAACATCCTTGTTTTAAGTATACACTTGAAGGTTTAGATTATTACGACTGGTCAAAACGAAGGAAAATGTTATATAGTCATTATTTAAGGGATTATTTCCATATGCATTGACAGCTTCTGTAGTTCTATGACGGAGTACTACAAAGGTGATAATGAACCTCTGCAAGTAAATCAGCTTCCGCTTGGGTCCCACTGGGCTGTCTGCACCAGTGATGGATTATGGTATCGGTGCCAGATACTTTCCAACCTCTTTTCAGATGCTCAGGTTAGTGAAATTTTGTTTTTGCAGTTTTTATGTCTCCTTTTATGGCAATGTGTAAACAGGTCAGATTGATTTTTATGTCTGATTGACTGTTATTTTCTTTTTGCTGTGGGTCTGGAGTATTTTTAGATCCCTTTGCATTAGTTCATCTTGCTTTTCATTTTAATACTCAAGGTTTTCATGAGTTCAAATCTTTCTCTGCTCATCAGTTTAATTCTTTCCCTGTAATTCTTTCCAAAAATATAAGAATCGTGTAACTTGCATTTTTAAACCTTGAATTTGAATAAAGTTTCTTAATAGGAATCTCAGCTCGCATAAAATTATAAATAATTTCAGGATATCACAGAAGCTGAACCGAGGATGAAAGCCCGCTTTATTGATTACGGACACTGTAGTGAAGTCAAGGTTAAGGATATCAGAGTCCTGAGTGAAGAATTCACACTGTTGCCTGCCTTGGCTGTACCATGTTGTTTAGCAAAGGTATGTTTATTCCTATTTGTTTTGTTTTTTCGTTCTTTCTTTCTTTTTTTCCTTCTTTTTTCTTTTAAATTTTTTCTTTTTTCAATCCAAAATCCACTATTTGTTCTTCCTCAAGCTTGTTCGTGGACCTTTTTTGAATTTTGGTTAAATATGGCGGCAGAGAATTGCCTGCATATGATTCAGTTTCTGTAGAAAAGGGAAGAAAGAAGGAGGGGGGGTTTCTTTGTGATTTTTAAAATCTACTTATTTTAATCTTCTTATCTTCTAGCTGTATTAATGACTTAAAGATTTCAAATCTAACGAATGTCCGTATTAGTTTGATTCTTTTTTATATTTTTTTTCCCCTCAGGTTTACCCTCAGCATGCCTGGGAAAAGAGTCCTTGGCCCTTAGAAAGTATAGAAGCATTTCAGAAATTGTGCGGAGACCCTGACTCAGTTCTTCACACTTATTTCACTAAACTTAATTGGTTGGTTGCTTTATTTTTTTGCATTTTCTTATGAAAAAGTAGGTGGTGGGGGAGTGTAAAATCCATTCTTTTCATCTGTTTATAATATGACTTCTTAAAGATAAAATGTGTATACAATAAATAGGGGGAGGGGGGGATGTGATATCTTCCCCTTGGAGAGCAAACAGGAAACTTTGCAAAAAGGCTGGACATGCCATATACTGTAATGGTAAATGATATATGCTAATGAAAGTTCATTCATCCATATGCCAAAAAATAATAATAAATTTGATAGAAATATAATGAATAAATCAGGTCAAGACATTCAACCTGTTCTTATTGAAGTTTTATGTAGGTGGATTGGTTGTTCCTAAAATTTAAATCCCATCAGTGAAGATTTATACGTGGGTTTTTAGAAATCAGATTTCTTTATTTTAACAAAAACACAAAAAAAAAAGTTTTGCTCCTGATAAATGTTAAGAAATGATACAAAGATTGCAATAATGCATTTTTAACTCCTCATCTTGCTCAACCAGGCAACATGTCTGGGCCACCTGCAGGACATACACCATTTAAGGATACATTGCTTTTATTATACACAATATGTATGCTTTGTAACTATGCTGATACTTCCGCAACGTATCTACAACTTACAAACACAAAAATAACTTTTAATAGTAACAATAAGATGGTGTGAAATTACCTACCTACCATCTTAAACTATCACTGTATGCAGATGCTTTTGTGATGTCATCTTGTTCTGCTTGTCTAGCTCCAGATGTGGGTCAATGGTACGAGATGAGCAGCTTGTCCCGCAAGCCAAAATTGGACAGTAAAGGCATCGTGTCCAATTTGTCTAGTATTTTGGATGTTTCTGAAAGCAGTATAAGCATTAAATTTATGCCATACTGTGTTTGCACAGGAATGAAATACTCAGTTTAGGGTCGCTGGGAATAAATGTTGCTAATATCTCTCAGACTATTTAACAACAGAGACTAGCATTTAATAGATAACAAAGATTTTTTATTTTATTATTATTTCTTTCTTTTTTTTTCTTCTTCTTTTTTTTGTCTTATCTTTTCTTTTTCCTTTTCCTTTTCTTTTTCTTTTCCCTCAAGAATTTTATTATATTCCGTGACCCACAAGTCACCATGAATGCTTTTGCAATCTTTCCCCAAGGAGCAGTAGAAATGAGGTTATATTGGAAACTACAGAAGGCCTGGTCATCAATGAAGAACTTGTCCTCCAGGGCTATGCCATATCAAAAGTTTTGCTTCAAGCTGTGAACAAAGATGAGGCATCATGTGAAGGTAAAAAAACACTGGGCTCTTTGTATGATATTGCCATGTGTTTGTGTTCATTTATGTTTATTTTTCGTTACTAACATTGTTTCTTGGTGATACTAATGGCCTGATTGTTATTTTCTATCTATGCATCTTTGACTCAATCTGTTTAGGTCTTTGACTATAATGTTAAGTATCTACATATAGAAGATAGAGGGAAAGGTTGGTTCATCAAAGTGACTATTATAAGGGAAACAAAATTTACCTGAGGGAAGCTTTAGGCAGCCAAAGTTGTATGGTTCATTATTACCAAGACAGTGGAAACAAAGGAATCTACTTGCAAACTCTTAGCCCTAACTACTCATCCCACCTCCAATCCTGCTCCATTCAGCTACAAGTGAGACCCTACACTGGAAAATGATGACAGTGACACCAACCACAAAGTGTCTCATAGATCACTGAAAAAGTATGGCCCGCAAATAAATAAATGTCTGAGCTGGTCATGCACTTCCACGAAAGAAGTGAGAAGAGCCCCATAGTAACAAGGCAGAGGACCAAGATGTCATAACCTATGGTTTCAAACAGTGGGATGGAGATTACTTCGTGAAATCCTAATTCGCTGGAAAAGGGAAGCAAGTAAAAACTCATGAACCTGAGGAGGGGTATATAAAGATGTGTATTGTTCATCTCCTTCCATTCATTAAATAGGTGGAAGAGGGCAAGCCTCCCAAATATAGGAACACGCATGATCCATTACATCACTTTTTAATTTTTTTATTTGGCAAGATGTTTTGTGATGAATAGGTATATAACACTCTTCATCATCTGTATTCATCTTGGGTAAATCAAAGAAACTAGGACACATATTCAGTTTGATTTCATGTTGATAAAATATTCCTTATTCATTTGAGCAGGCACATGGACCCCATTGCCTGAGAACGCAGGAAAGGCCATCAACTGTAGTTGTCTAGTGCGTCATGAATAATAATTTAGAATTGTGACTACAGTTACTTATCCCAGTCAGAGGGATAAACCAGGCAGAGACTTGGCAGATTTCCACTTTAGCAGTGACTAAGCCTGTCATCTGAGGCAGCTAATAACAACCAAAATGAAGGATCTAGCTTGGAGTCTTTTGGCTTGGGTATCTCACATGCACCACTGAGAGTGTAGGGGATCTAAACAACTAAGGAATGACTTGATCGCCATCATGTGGCATATAGCTTACACTGACTTACCTGCCATCCCCTGGGAAAACAAGGCTTGGAGTGAGCTAGGAGGTTTTGTAGGAAATCTATCAGTTTGGGGATATATTTTTATATAATGTGTGGAATGTGTGAATGTCTTTGATTCCTTTAGTTATAGCCTTTTTTCATTGTAACATTATAGAATTCTGTCAAATTTTGCTAGGTGCTTGTCATTATTTTGTATTTTTATCCTTCTCAGCCACTAGTGATCCTTCAGAGGCTGTGGAAAATTCAGGAGATTTGGAAACACTTCCAGTAAGTGTTATTTTTGTTCTTTGCTACTTAAGGATTCAAGTAAACTCAATGAAGTTGAGAGTAATGTTTGTAAACCATGATGTGTACACTCAACAGAGCAAAAAGCCAACCGTAGATATAAAACTAAGTGTAAAGGATTTTATATATTTCTAATGCTCTCTTCATCTTTCTATTTATGCTCAAGCTTATATTGAAATGTTATAATGGGAAAGAGATTAATCTATTTGCCCATGTAGAGGCAGATTTTGTTTACTATATTTCCAATCCCATACAATAAAGAGTTAAAGCCTCTGATAGTTTCCACATTATAACATACATTTCTGAAACCCTGTTGGCTCTGTATTGAGATTTTCAGTAGTTGTTTCACAGTTACACTCTTCAACATTATTGCTGAAAATTATTATTTTCAACTATTCTCAGTATGTCTCATGTATATATTCAGATATATTCATCTCACAGGCGTCAGTTGATCCATTGTTTGTAATTTATGGTGGTCACACGAATTTCTCTAGTTTTAGTGAAATTTATTTTGCTTAGCCTCTTTACTAAAGCTATTTCCCCCTCCCCTTGTTTAAGGTGAAGAGTTAATCTGCATAGTGTCTGAGCTGAAATGGTATTTGAAGGTCTAACCAAAACATTACAAAATTTATACATTTGCTTATAAATGTTACTTACATGAA
>NC_061827.1:1607827-1612827 GCF_019202785.1 Penaeus chinensis | reverse complement strand
AAGTAAACACAGAGCATACCTTATGGCTCAGTTTATTAAAGGTGACTGTCAGGGATTCAAGAAATTGTTGCCTTTTTATCTTGACATATAGTTACTTTGTTCACGCTTGTGAGACATTTATTTGTTGTTATATGATCATATTTACATCATGATACTTGATGATACTTGGGTTTATGAAATTCATAAAACTAAGATCCTTTAAAATGCACAAATTGTAAGATTAGTTTTCATGTAACTGTAACAATGGAATTAGGGTGTGTGTATAGTGGCAGGTCATTGCAGTTTTGTTTTTGAATTTAGTAACTAAATTGTAGGAAGTGTGTAATGTCCAGGCATATGTCGACGTATCGTATATCTGTTTATTTGCGGAATAACAAGAATGGTAAAGAACTCGTGAAACCTAGGTGAGTTATTCCTTAAATTTGTAACATTTCATTTTCTATACTGAAGATCAGAGAGTCGGAGCGTATGGATATTTACGCAAACCAGCTTGTGTTTATTGCGATAAACTGTAATGCGCAATAAATAAAGTATTTTTTATTTAGTTAATCATCATAATTTAAAGTATTTCTAAAGGTTTTATTGAACACTAGCAAAATCAATGCGTCCCTAATAATACGATGCTTCAGTTTAGGTAACTTAAATTCACAGAACAAATATAGATTATAATATTGGAATAATTATATGTTCATATCATATTAGTTTAGTCACAATTAATATCATATCATAAAATATATTTTGGCTCGTAACCATCCGCATTGACGTGGAAACATTCTCTACGAGGAAAGGAGTACATATGGTGAGGTCCGCTGAATATAAATGCGATTAAGATAATTTCACTGTATAACCAATAGCCTCACAATAACAAGGGACCTTTAGGAGGGCTCGGAAATCCGTAATTACGTCTCTCGTACATTGCTGATTGCACCTGTAGGGTTTTGTGAATAACGTTACTCCGCGTACTGGCTCCCATGCTTAAAATAGTCATGCACCGCGCATGCGCAGTAAATTTCGTACAGACATTACCCTTAGTAGTGAGTAACACAGCGAGTCGATTGGTAAATTTAAAACCTTTAAGGTGCGTTCTGCATGATTGAAATCTTGAAAGACGTTGAGTGTACTCAGTGATTTTAAGAATACCACCAGTTGCGAGGCCAAAAGCCTGCTTAGAGCGAACAAAAGGCGGGGAAAACGAAAACGGAGATGACACTGAAAAAGATGGTGCAACAAAGCCTTGCTGTAATGGCGAATGCAAGAGTGATAGTCGTTATAAAGATCGACCATATATGCATTTTGATACAGATCACAGAATGATACATAATGTACAGGCGGTAGGCCTATTTGGTACATTCACGGAGTATAGTTAATAAAGATTCGGTATCCAATGGCGACGGGTCACGGCTATCGCCGTCATAACAATACGCACGATGTGCGGCGTGCGGCTGTCCGCAGCGGCGCCGCGCCAAAACGCCCCGAGGCAATGATTCGGCTTGAGGGACCGATATTACGCGCTCAGAGTCAGCGCGCTGCCGCCGTTCGCCAGAGCGTAGAGTTTTTTTTAATTTGCTATACCCGGCGCCATTGGGGTATACAGACGTAAACCTTGTTCATAGAAGTTGTAATGGGAAAGCCGATATGGACTACTAGCAACGATATTTTGTATAAATTTGTTTTTATTCTGAGGTATAATTTTTATTTGATTAGTAGACCTAGACCTGTCAATACAGTAGTGACATAAACATACACGAAAGCGACACGTTTGATAAGTTCAGGCTTAGTTTGTAGACCTCGATACTCCAACCATCGTTTCAGACTAAACTAAGAGATCAAGTTTCACATGTAAAAAAATGAACTTGCCATACTCAACCCCCCAATCCCTTGCCCGTTGTTGTCGTGGGGGGGGGGGGGCTTAGGAGGCGGAGACTGGGACCCAATTCTGGGGAACTCCCCAATCTTGGGACTCAGCCCTCGACTCAACTAATTTTGCATGGTCATTTTTCCCCTCCTTTTTCGTTTCTGACCCTTCACTAACCCCTTCTACTATCCACTTCCCAAAGTGTGAGAGCCGTGCTGAAAGGATGAAATTCTGACTTTGTGCCAGTCCTGAACGGCCTGAGGGAGCCATGGACACGGTATTCCCCTGCTTTTGTTGTCTAGCCCTTACCCCTCGAGGGAACCCTGAGGGGTGGACTGTTTCTCTCCCCATCATACTCCAGGCTTATCATGGCCAACAATGAAGATTTTATACCATTATTAGGGGCACTGAGGTTTGCCCCTTCATCAAATAGCCCCACCAGTTCAAACTCTCCCGATTCCCTGACCCCAGGCTCTCCTTTGACCACGGCTCCGAACACTTCAACTGCTAAACCCTTCTCAATGCCTACTAGAACATTATCCACCCTAGTCAACACTCAACCCTCAGGAGACAATTCTACTCTCCCAACATGCTCAACTTCAATACCTCTACCCCCACAACCTTCTTCATCAACTACCCGATCCTCCCTTATTACTTACCTTACAGCCTTATTGCCCACCTCTCCCTAAACACTACTCCCTCTTCCACACGCCCCTGTCCTTCTACTACTCCCATCTCTACAAAAGTCTTAAATACTCTATGTAGCCCATCTAACTTCCCCTCTTCTACCTCCTACCTTCCCCAGTCAAACCTTTTGCCATCCTAAATCCAGACACTCCAATCTCTACTACAGCCCCAACACCTTCCCCTCTCCCTCCCCGCACTACCCGCAACAGACAGAATAAACATTCCACCCCCTCTTCCCCTACCCCACAATCACCTCCACCTTCCTTTGCCCCTACTCTTCAGACACCATTCTTCTCTTCCCCCCTCACAAGAAAACCTTTGTCTCACAAAACTCCCCATCCAACTCCATTACAGAAACTCTTGAAGATATTCAAAACTATCACTCGAGTCCCAAACTAACACTGAAACCCCTCATCCATCTTCAAATTCTATAACTCTCGCTCCCTCCACACTCGAATTGACAGCCGATATCCATCCTCCTCCTACTCATATCACCCCCTACACCCTGTCCTCCTACCCCCTCCCAGGACACCCCCCCCCTACTCCAGCTCCACCTACATTAACCCTCCCGCCATCCCCTCTATCCCTTCCACTCCCTCCTGGATACAAACGTGAATCCCTTATATCCCCTTCCCCAGACCCTCCACCTCCTAATACTCCTCCTGATACAACACCACCTCTTTCCTCTCATTCCTTATCCCACCCTCTAGCTCCTTCCCCTTCAAATTCTCCAACACATACTGCAACCATTATCACTCATAAATCAACGAAAGTATAACTATCCTTCATTGGAATATTCTCGGTTTCCGTTCTCACACCCGAGCTTCGTCATATCCTTTCCTCTTATAACCCCTCCATTCTATGCCTTCAAGAGACTTTTTTTTTACACATCCTTCTATACCAATCCCCAATTACCATTTTGTCTCTTCCCCACACTCCCTTTATGTCTCGTTTATACTTAGCAATCAGAAATCCCTAGAGCGCTTCTTCTCCACAGCTGACCTTATTATTCTTAATTCAGATCACCCCACACACTTTGATACACGCACACAATCTTTTTCATGCATTGACCTCTCTCTATGCTCCCCTTCTCTTTATTTAGATTTCCACTGGTCAGTTCTAGACCACTTTCCCTATAGTGACCACTTTCCAGTTCTCCTTTCTCTTACTTCATATTTACCACTTCCTAACTCCCCACACTGATGCTTTGATAGAGCCGACTGGCGTACTTTCACTTCACTCTCTGCTACTCATGTCCCTCCATCCTCCCTCTCATCCATTTCAGATATGATACAATGTTTCACAACTACAGTCCTAACAGCTGCCCATACAGCTATGCCTTGAACCTCAAGACCCTATACCTCCAAATGTGTTCCATGGTGGAATTCTGATTGCACTAAAGCGCTTTGCTTAAAACGTGCAGCCTGGAACAGTTACCGCTACAAACGAGGTACCGCTAATCAATTATCAGCCCTTATCTCCTTTAAAAGAGCATCTGCCTGTCTTCGTTGTACAATCTGGAATAGTAAAACAAATAACTGGCAAAATTATGTTTCCTCAATTACATCCTGTACATATATATCAAATGTTGTTGCCAGATCCATAAACTATCAGGTAAACATCCCCCCCCCCCTCCTCCATATTCGAGATGCCCTCATCTCTGATCCTCTCCAAGTCGCTAATGAACTGGATGACTATTTCAGCCAGGTCAGTAGTAGTTCTTACCTTTCTCCACACTTCTCTTCTATTAAGACCACCAGGGAATGTACCTCCATTATCTTCACCCTATCCTCTGCTGAGTCCTACAATGCTCCTTTTTCTTCCTCTGAACTCAGTGCTGCCTTACAGTCGTGTCGCAACACTCATGAAGGCCTGGCGGTATTCACTACTGTATGCTCTGGCAACTCCCATCTTCCTCCTTAGCCTTCCTATTAACAATTTACAACCACATATGGACATCAGGAAAATTTCCTTCTCATTCGCAAGAAGCTCTTATCCTCCCCTTCCTGAAATCCAATCAATCGGGTAACCTCCCTCAAGACTATTGCCCCATCGCACTAACTAGCTGCTTGTGCAAACTACTAGAGCGAATGGTTAACTTTCACTAAATGTGGTATCTTGAATCTCACAATCTTTTCTCTCCTTCCCAGTTTGGTTTCCGCCATGCCCAAAGTACAGCTGACCCCTTTGCTCATTTTGAGACATATTACATCTGCATTTGCACGCCATGAATCCATATTAGCTATATTCTTTGACCTAGAAAAAGCATATGATACTACATGGCGGTACCATATTCTCCAACAATTGTCCTCTAGGCATATGTGGAAACATGGGTGTCTTTATAAAGTCTTTCCTCTCCCAACACACTTTCCAGGTCAAAATTGCCTCTGCCACATCATCTTTCTTTTCTCAAATTGAAGGTGTCCCACAAGGCAGTGTGCTCAGTACCACTTTATTC
>NC_061827.1:1600327-1602827 GCF_019202785.1 Penaeus chinensis | reverse complement strand
CACCACACAAGATCAAAACTGAAAGTAGATCCACTATGAGCACCAGAAGACAACAAATGTAATAAATATGTATCACCTGTATATAACACTAAAATAAGCCCTCTGCTATCAAAGGTACCTCAAAGATTTAACCCATTCGCGATGGGGAAAATGCCGAGCTCTACACATAGTTGGCTCTGCCGTACCTGATTTCACCTTTCCTTGAATTGGTGGGAAAATGTATTTTTTTGCTAGTGCTATGAATATCGATGTTATTTTTATTATAAACATTATAATTACTATAATGTTATAAACAATAACAATAACAAAATAAGATAACAAAATATTTTCGTAAATTAAAGAAAAGGATAAACGGGTGAGACAGGTAGTACTCGTAATTGACTCATTGGTGATTTAGTACAAGTGTAGCCATCTATGTGTTAAAACAATTAAACAAGTAAACTCACAGTGGGCATGGCTCGGATACGTGAAATACCCGTCGCGAATGGGTTAAAAAAAAAAATTAAAAAAAAGTCAGCCAGAATGCAAGTTATTTTGTGTGGGGGCAAGGTATTATTTCTCAGAGTTCAGAAGACTTGTATGCTGAATACTAATGTACTGAGAGAACCAAAGCTCTGTTCTGTAGGTTCGGATAAAGATATTGAGATATCAACATCCTGGTCAGCTTTATTTCATCGGAACAGCCCCCCTCCTCAATCCCTTGCCTATTGTTGTCATGGTTGGGCTTAGGAGGTGTAAACTGGGACCCAATGCTGGGGAACACCCCAACCTTGGGACTCCGCTCTCGACTCAAAAAATTTTGCATGGGTCTTTTTTCCCTTCCTGCTTTTTCATTTCCGTCCCTTTCCCAAGCCCCTCTACTATCCACTTCCTAAGGTGTGAGAGCCGTGCTAAAAGTATGAAAGGCTGACTTTGTGCCAGTCCTGAATGGCCTGAGGGAGCCATGGGCAAGGTATTCCCCTGTTTTAGTTGCCTGGCCCTTACCCCTCAAGGGGACCCTGAGAGGTGGACTGCTTTTCTCCCCAACATACTCCAAGCTTACCATGGCCAATAATGAAGATGTTATACCATTATTAGGGGCAATGAGGCTTGCCCCTTCATCAAATAGCCCCACCAATTCAGACCCTCCCGATTCCTGACCCCAGGCTCTCCTTTGACCACGACTCCGAACACTTCAACTGCTACCCCCTCCTCAATGCCTACTAGAACATTATCCACCCAAGTCAACATTCAGTCTCCAGGAGACATTTCTACTCTCCCTCCACTCGCATGGATACCCTCCTCTCCCATTCCCCTTTTCCCCATCTCCGACCCCTCCCGTTCTCTGTCCATTCAGTCCCTCCATGGCTTATACCTTGCCCCCCTATTTGCTCCTCTGTCTACCCTGACCCACGAAAATTAAATATTCCTCCTACTGTCCTTTTCACCCATTCCCTTGACCATGCCTCCACTCATTCCTCCAGTATTCACATCTACACTGACGGCTCCAAAACCACCTTCGGTGCTGGTTTTGCAGTAATCTTCCCAACTCGTACTTTCAAATTCCCCCTCCCTCCTGAATCCAGTGTCCTTACTACAGAACTGTTTGCACTCCTTTTTGCCTTAAAACACATATACTCACTCCCCTCTTCCTCTTATACAATTTTTACTGACTCCCGTAACTCATTAACTCTCATAAAGTCAATACACACGACCAACCCCCTTGATTGTAAGATCTAAAACTGTTTCTTCTACCTGTCCACACGCCATAAAACAATTAAATTCTGCTGGGTACCCAGCCATGTTGGAATCCCCGACAATGAACAAGCAGATACTCTGGCACGCTACGCTGCTATATCCACATCAAACCAACCACGTTTCTCACATATCCCAGCCACGGATTATTACCCACACTTTAAGACCTTCTTGTATAATCGATGGCAATCTTTTTGGTCAAGTCTACACACTAATTAATTACATATGGTAAAACTGTCAATCTCCTCCTGGTCAACTCCATTCCATCGGAACAGACGTCGGGAGACGGCTCTCGCCCGCTTATGCATTGGCCACCCGTCTAACACACTCCTATCTGATGTCACAATCCGATCCAGCCCTATGTCCCTTATGTAATGTTCCTCTTTCAGTCCCACATATTCTATTGTCATGCCCACGTCCTCCCTACATAGACATCCCAACTTATCAGACATCCTTACAGAATCTCACACTTTCTGCTTTGACAACCTGTTTTCCTTCCTCAAACGCATATACATCCTTCACTTGATCTAACCCCTTTACATTACCTCATCCGACCCTAACCCATTCACTCACCAATTCCTTAACCCAGCTTCAACAACTAATCACTAACCCAACCACCCTTCACTAACATTAACTATAGTGCTATATGACCTTAGATGTCTAGCACATTTATTTTGCTTTTAACCATTAACCATTAACCATTGGCCCCACCTGTCTAACACACTCCTATCTGATGTCACACTCTGATCAATCCCTATGTTCCCTA
>NC_061827.1:1582827-1590327 GCF_019202785.1 Penaeus chinensis | reverse complement strand
ACCAAAGAGTAGCGTCACCATTTTAGTCGTTGAAATTGTCATTTACCTGATTATGTCTCCTTTATTTTCTAACCTTTCAGCTGTTTACTTCTCTCTGTAGGCTATAGAGAGCTGGCTCGTTGGGGTTGATTCGGACGCTCGCTGGAATATCAAGGCTGCTGCATTCCTCAAAGACATTACAAATGACCGCATTCTCGTTGGATATGTGGATGAGGTGCACAGGTAAGATATTCTTGATTTACAGAAGAGATTGAGACACATAGAGGGAGGGAAGGAGGGAGAGAGGGGAGGTAGACAGAAGAAGGGGGATGGAGAGAAACACCAGACCGAGGAGAAGAAAAAAGAGAGGGAGGGAGATGATGAACTGGCCTTTCGAGTGAAAATGAAACGGGCCCTCGTGGAAATATGGGACACTGTCGCTAAGGGGTCACCCGTTATTTTCCTCATCATTTGCACAAGCGTTCAGAAAGTACTCATTTCCCACGACCCCCTCTCCCCCTCCAGAATATACAGAGCAAAAAGTAAAAAATGACGGCCACAGGACTTGATCCGGATCACCATTTTTATGACGTACAAAAATGCGTACGCCAGAGAATAACCCCCTCCCCCAAGCGTACAGTTTGGTAAAAAAAAATGGATGACCCCTAAATAAGGTAATACCGGTGAGGATTCGGACAGAAGTACAGACAAATATGACAAGTATTTGCCATTGGATGATTACTGTAGAGCAAGACGCTTGACATAATTTTAGAGACCAGTTTACTTCGAAACACAAGGAAGCTTCAGAGATAATCATCTAGCACATCGGATGACAGTGCTTAGGATAAGACGTATAGTATTGCAGATATCGAAACTGCTGCTCAGTAAGTAGCATGGCAGGGAACAAAGCAGACAGTGAGGTAAATAGAGTAGATTTTTTTTTCCCACTTTGTAAATTTGAAAATCTGTAAATAAATCACGTGGGCTAATAGTGAGAAGGGGGTATTGTTGAATACACCTGCTCTACGCTACAAGAGTCCTATTTGAGCGAGCTACCGGAAGCTAGGAGGCACCTATCTGTATGATCTTATGAGACGAAGAGTGCTTTATGACGAGTGTCGTAAAGGCATAAAACTAGAATAATTATCCTTGCAGTATATGATATGTGACTGACGTGTTTCAGTTAATTCTTGATGAAACTGGGATAATATTCTCTACCTGGTTTTCTCTGAGTCTCAGAACTTACAAGTGATTCATGGTGAACAGAGTCAGTCTTGACCCAAGGCAAGGCAAAGGTCATTTACTAAGAAATTGCTAAGGAAGCAAGAGTCCAGATACATTGCCCCCCCCCCCCCCCACCACCACCACCATCAGCTGACTCAGTTCCCTCGTAGTGGTGGTGGTCATTCATCCTGTTGCGAAGTGAGGGTGTTCCATATATCCAACTTGGATGATGATCCCTCTGAGGTGAAACCGCAGGTGTTCGCAGAAGGTAGTTACTTCTACCACCCCCTCTGTCCCCCCAACCGAAGGATTTGAGCAATAGATCTTGGTGGCGTATGACAAGCTGTTGCTGCGTTGCACCAGAATAGCCAGCAATGACGTCTGAAATCGAGAAGGCATGGAAGCACATAACATGATCATACCATCATATCCCAGCACCAGAGAGCATGAAGCACCCATCCTATGTTGGCAATGACTCCTTAGAATCACGAGGGAAAGGGAAAGGGAGACCAGAGAGAGATTTGGAGAGGGGGAGAGAAAGAGTGTTAGGTCTGGGAATATCAGAGAGAGAGGGAGGTAGAGGGAAAGAGAAACAGTGAAGGGGAAGAAAATACAGAGATTGAAAGAAGGAAATTGTGGAGGGGGAAAGAAGGGGAATAAGTAAGTCTTAAATATGAGGAAATTATCATAGTCATGGAAGTATGAAAACCTTAATACTCTTAACCTTGTGTTTAAATCAATCTTTTAAGGCATTACTTTACTATTTTCCTTTCTATTTCCAACAGAGAATCTCATCGCATCGGTATACATTTGTATAGTACAGAGGATGGAGAAGATCTAGATATCAATGCAGCAGTGCAAGAATATGTGGAACGTTGTAAACAGCTTCAAAGTTGCCCAGGAAATTCTTCAGAATAGAAATACAAGGACTTTGTTATGTAATTAGTTCAGTCAGATTAATTTTCCGTTTATTTTATGTTTCTTATTTTTGAGTGAGAAATATTGTAAAGTCAAGGATGTAGTTGGTGATGCTTTACACAAGCAATGAGTTGCTTTTAAGTGCCTTATTTTCCCCTAAATATTCAGTGATTGTACAGCTATTCAAGAAAGGAGTTCATATTCATGATTGTCATCCATTATGATTTTTTATTTACGTCAAGATAAGAATAAAATATGTATGATAATAAAGGACTTCGTTATAATAGAACCGACTAGGAACGCGAAGAACAAATCACTTTAAAAAATTCGATTGTGTCCCAATTGCCTTTTAAAAGGAATTGTTGGGAGAAACTTTTCAACTGGTAACTATTTGGTATCCCCTTACTTACTTTTCTTTGGAGAATAACATATAAGTGTGATGCTTATAGAGACAGCCCCCTTGATTGAAATCATTAAAGATTTTTTTTTCTGCAAAGGCCCTGTTAGTCTAGTCATGTTTAGGTTTCTTCCACTGTGAAACGTAAGCATGGCCTAAACACTGGCTTACTGGTTCCTGGTACAGGGTCCTGATCTGCATGACGACTTATTAGTGATGTTAACGTAGGGTCAGTGTCATGGCTACCTTTTTAGGTCACTTCAGAAACTCCCATCTGTCCAGGAATCATCCCAGGATGTTTCACTTGCACAGACTGACAGGGAAGGACAGTGCTCAGGGATCAAATATAAGCACAGGCCCTGTAGCACTATGAGGCATGATAGAACTTTATATCGCAGTAGATGCTGGAGGGCACGATTTATAATTTATAATGCAGGGCTCAGGTGGTTAAAAATTGAGAATTGCAATAATCTCGAGCAAGCGGAACTAGCATATTGTTGAGGATGAGCAAGAAATCAGGAATTTTGCCAGTGGGGTCAAAGAGCACTATTGAAGTAAGTGGCCTTCACTAAGAATACGATTGCCTGAAAAAAAGAATACCAAGCCCTCCCAAAGGTGAATGCAGTTTGCTCATCAGATTCTAATGTAGTGGAAGCATGGGCCAAGTATTTTATTTTATTCTGAGTATCAGTGAGACACTCCCATTTTGTATTGGTGATAATCTTTTAAGCTGAAATGCCAAAGTCTGGCAGTGATCCTATGGATGAAAAATTGCATCTTGTCTTAATGTTATCTGCACAACATACAATTCAAGGTATTCGATCTCTATTTCTAAAATGTATCAGAAGCCACCTGGTAAGACAACAAACAGGAGCAATACAGATTCGCTCCTGATAAATTACCCTGGAAAAATAAATTGACAATACTGTGCACTGTATAGGAATTACGACTAACTTGAAACTACAAGGGAACAGGAATTAACCCATTTTGTAGTTCTATGACTTTCAGCCAAGATTTATAATAGTAATTAGAATTACAGTGGGAATGGAAATGCTTACTCTAGATTTTGAGACAGATGGCATAGGCCTGTATCCATTGTGTAAATAAAATAGCAATCGTAGAAGCTAGCTCGACTTACATAGCTTTCTTCTTTAGAAGTTTTATTTATGACAAGGAATTTACAAATCAACGCCAGTTTTATAGTACGTGCCTTTCTGTCTACAGGATGAAATGCGTGATCATGATATATAACTCCATATCCGTTTTGTTAGGTAAAACAGAACCAGGGATCCATCAGCAGCAAAGAAGAGATCGACATTTATGGCATTATGCCACTTCTACGTGTAAAACTACCAGGGAAATAAAGAGGGGGGGGGGGGGAAAGGGGACTGATATTGAATATTTTATTTAACCAAATAAAATTATACATAGTACATCGAGTTTGGGATGTACAAAACTGGCTGATCCTGGTGAGTGTTTCTACCTTCATTAATGCACTTTTAAACGCCTAGTATATCTAATCATTGATCATGGCAACAAAAGATAATGAGAGAGATATTAGAGATTCAGAAACAAGCTGGGGATACAAATCTCCAAATGCCAACAGAATAACACAATACAAACTAAAAGATAACGTCGAAATACAAGAAAGTAGTAAAATTAGACTATTAATGAAAGAAAGTAATTATCCATCCCTCAGCACATGTTGGACATAATCATCAGCAAGGAAAGAAAGAAAAACATGAAAGTCACATTAATACCATTTGAAGTAGTATACTATGTTTAATTAATATTTTAAAGCAATGGCATAATGCAGTGTTTTCTATACTTAATATGTTGACATTTGCTCACGGAGAGCTTTTTTGAAACTGCTCTTTGCTGGTTTTATTCTGATGGATGTTGGAATGCTATTCCATACTCGGGGTCCATGATATACATTTGCTTGGCTGTGGGTGATTCTCAGTAAGGAAATTGTAACACAGAGGGATTACGTAATGGTTACTCCCCCTTACCCGTTGTTGCTTGGGGGGGGGGGGGGGGGTTCTTAGGAGACGGAGACTAGAACCCCAATGCTGGTGATCATCCCTTCTTAGCCCTCAACTCAATTATTTTTTTTTACAATCTTTTCCCTTCCTCCTTTTCGTTTCCCTCTCTTCTCTTAAGGTGTGAGAGCCGTGTTGAATGGATGAAAGGCTGACTTTGTGTCAGTCACGAACGGCCTGGAGGAGCCATGGGCACGGTATTCCCGTTCAGTTGTCTAGTCCTTACCCCTCAAGGGGACTCGAGGGATGGAGTGGTTTTCCGAAACTTTCCGTAAGCTTACCATGACCAATAACGAAGACTTGATTCCATTATTAGGGGTAATAAGACTTGCCCCTTCATCAAATAACCCCACTGATTCTGAAAACTGCTACTACTATACCCAACTTGCTTCACCAACTACCCCATCCTCTCTCTACAACCTTACTGGCCACCTCTCCGCAATAGTACCTCTCTCAACACTACTCCCTCTTCGACACGCCCAGGTCCTACTACTCCCACCTCTCCAAACATCTTAAATAGTCTTTTTAGCTCAGCCAAATGGGACCATTTTTTCGAACTCCCCCTAACAGTTCCTTGCTCTGACAACACTCTCCTCTTTCAACAATGCCTCCAACAACAAGTAGGCGAAGTTTCCTTCCTTCCAGTCAAATTCTTTTCCCATTCTAAGTCCATACACCCCAGTCTCCTCCGCTAGTCCAGACACTCCAGTCACTATTTCTCTAGTACCCAGTTCATCGCACAAGACAAGCTAAGCGCTCCATCCTCTCTATTACCCCATCCTTTCCATCAATCCTGTCCCTCCACCCTTCAAACATCTGTCCCTTCTTCTCCCGGAGACTGAGGCACAGTGTAAGGGTCACCCCTACCTTGGACCTCAGCCCTCGTCTCAACTAATTTAGCATTGTATTTTATTCTCCTCTTTTCCTTTTCCTTCTCTTCTTCATCCCCTTCTATCCACTTATCCTAATCGTTATGCCATTTTTACCCTTTTCGCTACAATACTTTATCATAATGCCACATGATCTTTGATGTCTGGCTCATTTGTTTACCCACTGATCATTCTGGAAATCCACAAACATGACCTTGTGAACCAAAAAAAACTTCGCCCCCAAGCCCCAACCAGTCGCTATATTTTGAATACGCCCCTAACAACCTTATATATTGATGCGGCAGAAAAGTTTCAATAAATAAATAAATTGGAAAACATGTGTACCATTGGTAAAAAATTAAAATACAACATTTACATATCTGATTTTAATACAATATGAGTTTTGATAATCTAAGCCTTTTATAGCTGTCGTTTGCGTGGTCATATCTTCTTGGCCCCATAATTGCTAGTGAGTGGTAGACCGATATTAGGGCTTCGAATAAGGAACAGAATACTGTATAAACTACGTTTCTTATTCATTATACAGATGTTATTTTCAGGTTACGTTATTATCAAAAGTGACACCTAAGAACTTAGTGTTGTTTTTAAAGCTAAGTGTTGTGTTGTTTATTACCAGAGGAGGAACATTGTCTATGGAATTTTACATAGCAGTTTTTTTCAACATTTAGGTTAAGCTTATCTGATATCAACCAATCTCTGATTTTATAAATTACGTGGTTTAAGTCAGAATGAGTGACGTCATCAGCGAACATGATTAAGTGTATAGAGCTGGAATTAACCATGTCATTTACGTATAACAAGAACAACAGGGGATCTAAGATAGATCCTTGCGTGTGTGTGTGTGTGCGTGCATGCATGCGTGCGTGCGTGCGTAAAGTGTATATGTGTGTGTGTGTGTGTGTGTGTGTATATGTATATGTATGTATGTATGTATATATATGTATGTATATATATATATATATATATATATGTATGTATGTATGTATGTATGTATATATATATTTATATAAATTTTATGTGTGTGTATATATATGTGTATGTATATGTATATATATATATATATATATATATATATATATATATGTATATGTATATATGTATATGTATATATATATATATGTATATATATGTATATATATACATATATATACACATATCTATATATATGTATATATAAATATTCATATACAATATATGTGCTTATATACACATATATGCATATACGTACTTAAGAATTTGAGCAAATCATAAGTTGCATAATACTACTGTTTTTCGCCGTCCTTGATCAGCCCCATTCAGCTGCTGTTTTTTATCGCTCCCTTGCATTACCTCTATCGCTTTTTATGAAGAGCAAGATCTAACTAAAGTAAGGTCAGATTATTTCGATCCTCAAAATGGTCTCCCAGCCGCGCAGGTTCCCACGGGTGATGCGGGAAAGGGGTTCCAGGTCTGATATAGGAACATCATTCACGCCTGCAATCAGATTCTCAGTTCCTTCATTAGTAATATACCTTCATTGGCTATCTTTAGACTGTCCTGAGTGATGATTTTTTTTTACTTCGAATCCTCGAACAAACATAATACAATAGGTTATCTCTAGGAAATTCCGTTTTCTCTCGCCTAGCTATGACTGAATACATTAGTCTATTCTTAAACAATCATGTTTTTCATAGCAGTTTACCCTTGAACAATCATTTTTTTCTCAGTACCTCCCTTCCACAGTCTCTTGCTTGTTGTTGTTGGCATAAGGGGGGGGGGGGGTAGTAGACGGAGACTTAGGCTAAATGTAGAGGATCAGCCCTGCCTTGGACCTCAGCCCTCGCCTCAGTTAATTTTGCTGGGCCTTTTCTTTTCCTTTTCTTTCTCTTCTTCGCCCCTTTCTTCTGCCCACTTATCCTAATCATTAGCTTGTTTCTACCCTTTATGACACAGTAATTTTTCATAGTGCCATGTGACCTTTGATGTCTAGCGCAGTTATTTATTTTAACCATTAACCCAAGGAATGCGGACTTGTGCACTGACCCCTGATTTTTTTTTTTTTCCACGTGTG
>NC_061827.1:1570327-1577827 GCF_019202785.1 Penaeus chinensis | reverse complement strand
GGCTTGGAGTTCAGCTTTCTCAGGGCTTGGTAGGCAGGACGAAGGTCATTTACTAAGAAATGGCTTTCGACCTCCTCTGCAAGATTACTGATAAACTGTTCCTTATCCCTTCTTAACAGTGACCTAGTCCTGCGCACCAGAGAACGGTGCAAGTTGCGATCCCCTGACAATCGAGCCGCACGACAAGCGTCTGTGGCTTCCAGTGTCTCCTGCGAGATGGAATTCTGTCTTACTCTTGGGCGTTCACCAATGGATTCCTGAGTTGCATCAAGCGTTTCACGCTTGAAGGTATCCCACATAATAACAGGGTCTGTCAGGCCCTCGAGTGCTGTGAGACGACCAGAGATAGCCTCGGCAAACCCCCGGGCACACTCGTCCTCCCTCAATCTGTCCAAATGAAACACCCTAGGGTGTTCATTTGGGCGACGGTGGGTTCTAAAGTGAACCCGGAGAGTAGCCACAACTTATCTATGATCAGTTCCACAGAACTCGGCGCTTCGATACACCCTGCAGTTCTGGAGGATCCTCCACCGAGTGCTAACGAGGATGTGGTAGATCTCCTTGGCCACACTACCCGTACCGTTGTACCAAGTCCAGCGATGTTGGTCAAAGCGCTGATACCAGAAGCCAGAAATCCTCAATTTCTGGGACCTAGCAAAGTCACGGAAAAGGAGGCTATTCTCGCTGCCAGCATCAGCTCCTGAGCCATGAGGACCGACAGACATCTCGTAGCCAGCTCGATCACAGCCGGATACCGCATTGAAGTCTCCCAGAATACGAATATCTCGCTGAGGACATCTGTCTGCCACAGATGCAATTTTGGCGTAAAACATCTCTTTCACCTCAACCCTCGGTAGTTGAGGTCACTCCAGTCGATGAGCGTATACAGCAATAAGAGACATGAAGCCAAATGAAAGCTTCAGTCTCAATACCATAATACGCTCATCGACGGGAGTGACCTCAACTACCGAGGGTTGAAGTCTGCTGGAGATGGCTATGGCTACTCCCTGGAGATAACAAT
This sequence comes from Penaeus chinensis, assembly GCF_019202785.1. Classification (NCBI taxonomy): domain Eukaryota; kingdom Metazoa; phylum Arthropoda; class Malacostraca; order Decapoda; family Penaeidae; genus Penaeus; species Penaeus chinensis. Next base: position 1,576,806 of record NC_061827.1, on the reverse strand, counting down.
AACAATAATAATATTGATAATAATAATTATAATTACAGTAATGATAATAACAACAATGATGATAATAAGGATAACGATGATGATAATAACAACAACAGTAATAATGATTATGATAATAATAACAATAATGATTATAATGATAATAATAACAACATTAATGATGATAATGATGATGATGATGATGATGATAATAATAATAATAATAATAATAATAATAATAATAATAATAATAATAATAATAGTAATAATGATACTGATAATAATAATGATAATAATAATAATAATGATAATAATAACAATGATAATGATGATGATGATGACAAAAATGAGGATGATAATAATAATAGCAATAATGATGGCAGCAATGATATTGCTCATGACATTAATAACAAAAACGATACTAATAACACCAAGACCAACAGCAGGAACGGAATAACACGAACAACCCCCAAGCCAAAGCCGGGGCCGCGGCGCAGTCCACGCATGCGCAGACGGACACGTAAACAAACCGAGGCCTTTCGCGCTGCTCCCTCGCTCGCCATGGATTATGAGTGGAAAGAGAAATTGAACAACGAGAGGGCCAAAGTCGAGGATTTGTTTAGTTACGAGGGTTGCAAGGTCGGCAGGGGAACGTATGGACACGTGTATAAGGCGAAGAGGAAGGATGGGTAAGGGTGAATGATGGAATTCGTGGGTCGTGGTTGATTTTTTTTTTTTATTATTATTATTTTTTTTTTTTTAAGTTCGGGTCTGGGTTAATTTTTTGTTTTTGTTTTGTTTTGTTTTGTTTTGTTTTGTTTTGTTGTTTTTCTCTTTGGTGTTGTTTTCGTTGAGGTTGATGTATTATTTCGGGTAAGTGTTTAGCGACTATTATGTAGGGATGTTCTGAAGGGGACTCTTTTTTCTCTTTGTTGCAATTATGTTGATCAGTCTAAATCTACTTGAAACTCGAGCTGGTTTGTAGGGAATCAGTCTGCAATCTACAATCTTGCATCTTCTTTCTTGTTTGTCCTCTTCAATCTTTTCAATAATCTCTAAATGTGTTTCATATCTACAATCAGTCTTTGTTCTCCAGGCTTGTCTATTGTCAACAACCAGTCGGTATTTGAGTAATGAATTTTAAATTACAGTTTTGACTATTCCCTGCCACCTTGAAACCACCCCATTAGTGGTTCATTGTGAAGATATACTCATGTGGTTTCCACTCTCCATGCCCCAGCAGAGGCCAATATACCTCTGCCACAAATGTTCTGGTTAGGAAAAGTTTAGGCTGGTTCCTTCGTCAAGACCAAATTTCATTGGAGGTCAGCAAATTCACATCTTGCCAGGATGTTCGTGGCGGAGACTCCGTGGCCTTTGCCAGAGCACTAGCAAGTGGGAGGCGTGTGGCATATGCAGGAGTCTTGTAAAATTTACCTTTACTTATATTTATTTTTAACTTCTCAGTTGAAATTCTCTTAGATGAACATTTTTAATTGATATGATGATTCCTTTACTATTCTTATACTGAAAATCTGCTGAAAATCATTTTCTTTTGTCTATCTATTATGTGAGTGTTCATTCATTCTGTAGACCCTAATGTTTTTTATTAAAACTGACAAGCTGATCACTGTGATGTATAACTAGCCCTTGCCTTTTGAATTCAGGGGAAGATCAGATATGTGTAATCCCTTATCCTCAAAATCTGAGGCTTTACAGTAGGAATGCACTAACCTGAATTTTAGTGTGTCCAGTCACTTGGACATGTCAGAGAAAACAGAGGAAGACAGAGACAGAGGAAAAGTATTATCTGTCAGACAAACATCATATTATGAATTTACTTGGTATAAGTTTGTTTGCTATAAATGGTATACTAGTATTCTAATGCCATATCATTGTTTGCCAAAGTTGACTTCTGTAAACTGATTGTTATGATAAGCTGATCATATATCTGATTATTAAAGTTATGAAATAGAAGTGAATTTCCACTTATGTCCTGAGTTTGTGGCAAGTCATATTTGACACCATTTTTGATGCACATGTTAGGCCCACTTGAGAATGGCACGTACTTGACAGGTAGAGTAAGTTAATGTAAGGGGAAAAGAATCCTGTTTGGTGTGGTTTCTTTAAGTCAATTAATGCCTTTAGAATAGTCTATCATGTGTTCCTGTTTTGGCATTTCCCTTCCATACCGATGAGAAGGCAAACTTGTATGTTTCTCTATGTATTTTGTTAGAAATTTTGCTTCTTACAAAAAGAGTAAGAGGAAAAGGCTGAGGGCAGACCTAGCTGCTTTAATATTTTTTATCATAGGGGCTACTTTGAAATATGAATTGACAGTCAATAAATGTTTAGAAAATTTTTATTTATTTCAATTTCAGGTTGGACACTAAAGAATATGCCCTCAAACAGATAGAAGGCACTGGATTGTCTATGTCAGCATGCAGGGAAATTGCAGTAAGTAGAGAATTTTATAGTGTATTCTTATTTTATTTCAAAGTGAGTCAGCCTGTTGGCTTCTGACACTCTTCATAGATCAGAAATAAAAAAACAGCACTCATAGATCTTTCCACTCTTAGTAGCATAGGGAGAAATCCCAAGCCTATTCGGAACGGTGGTGCCAAATTGCCAACTAGATACTAGAGGGGTTTTAGTTTGAAAAATCATCAAATATTGTTAGCAGAAAGTAAAGTATCCTATCTGTGCTCTAGACATTTTACATTTGTATATATTTTATGTGTCTCATTAGACATTAATACTTTAAGCTAAGATAAATATATATGTGATGACAAGTAACTAATAATAGTTTATATTTACAGTTGCTGCGAGAGTTGAAACATCCAAACGTGATAAACCTCCAGAGAGTATTCCTTTCACATGCTGACAGAAAAGTGTGGCTGTTATTTGATTATGCAGAACATGATTTGTGGGTAAGTGAACTAGGTAGTCTACTGTATTATTCTTTCAACGGAAGGTACATGATGTCATATATCTGTTAGGGACACTTGTTCCCATTTGATATTTCATACCATTTATGACGAAATTGAAGTGGTCTGCAGCATTGGGCGCAGAGTGAGTGACGTTCTCACATGAAACAAGAACACTCATTTACCTTTTCTTTTTTTTCAGCACATCATTAAGTTTCATCGAGCGTCAAAAGCCAACAAGAAAACGGTTCAGGTCACAAAGGGAATGGTCAAGTCTCTTCTATATCAAATTCTTGATGGAATTCGATATCTTCACTCCAACTGGGTTCTGCACAGAGATCTGGTAACTGTGTTTTTTGTTGTCTCTATTGTAAAGAAGCTTAAATGTTCTATATATGCAAGGATATTAACAAACCCAAAAAAAATTATATTGAAGATACAGAGGATATCATGTGAAATTTAGAATTTGATAGTACTTGACAGCAAAATGTGTGTGAATTACTTGAAATTTAAATGAACAATATTTGATAATAATGATTGATTTTTAACCTCCCAGAAACCTGCCAACATCTTAGTCATGGGTGAAGGAATAGAACGGGGGCGAGTGAAAATTGCCGATATGGGTTTTGCAAGGTTGTTTAACTCGCCACTCAAGCCTTTAGCTGACTTGGATCCTGTAGTAGTAACCTTTTGGTATCGAGCACCAGAGCTTTTGCTTGGGGCAAGACATTATACCAAAGCCATTGGTAAGCATTTGTAGAAATGTTTGGGTGCTTGGCTGGCTGGGAATGTGTGTAGTTTTGTTTTTGGTCACTGTTTTTACACGCACATAGCTTCACAAGTGCCCAGCCACTGAGGAGTCAGTTAGTAGACCTAGTGACCTCACCTAATTTCTCCCTCCTTACAGTTTTTTTGCGGAAAGTTTTTCATGTGTCATTACCATTGATGATATTTTTTTTTTTTTTTTTTTTAATATTATTATTATTATTATTATTATTATTTTGGACAATATTATTATTATAATGTCATTATAAATAGCAAAAGGTTTTTCTGAACGTCAAGGAAAAGGGGAAACTGATGAAATTAGTAATACTAGTAATTAACCCCTTGGTGATTAAGCATTTGTAGAGCCTTCTGTGTGTAAAGACAATCAACAAACTAAACTGAAAGTGGGCATGGCATGTACAGCAATGGGTTAAGATGTGAATATATTTTAATATTATGTTATTTTCCTGGTTTACATTGCAGTAAAATGCTGTAATGAAAGGTAACTTCATGAACATTAATTTATTACTAGGTAGATCATGTTGGGATAAATAATACATCTGGGTTAATTTTTATTCAACCGAAAGTTATTAAATATCCAAATTTCAGATATTTGGGCTATAGGATGCATCTTCGCAGAACTATTAACTTCAGAACCTATTTTCCATTGTCGACAAGAAGATATAAAGACTAGTAATCCATACCATCACGATCAGTTAGACAGGTTTGTATATTGCCATTAAGCAATTTTTTTTTTTCTCTAAAATGGAGCAAGAATAAGATACCCTGTGTACAGGTACTGATGATTTGCTTTGAATTAGTATTCTCAAATGGAAATTGTATGTCGAGAGGTCTTCCAGCTGTGTTGCAATCTCTAAAGGCCAGCCCTTGATCCAGCACTGAATGTATGTAATGTAGAAGCCTGCTTGATTTCAAATACTTTGTATACATTGTTTCAAAAGTAAAATGTTAAAGTTTTAAGTTCCATCTTCCTTTTTTTTTTCAGAATTTTCAATGTAATGGGATTCCCACAGGAAAAAGATTGGGTAGATATTAAGAAAATGCCTGAGCATGCAACTTTAATGAAAGATTTCAAGAAAAACAAGTAAGTATTAGTCAAATTAATTTTGATTGAAAAGAATATTGTTGACTATAAATAGTGTGTAGACTTTGCATTACTGATTCATGGGATTCCATTGAGTTGATATCTTTTATCTGCAGTGATATCATGTCCAGATTACTCACTCTCATTACTTATCCCTCAGCTATGCAAACTGTTCTCTAGTTAAATATATGGACAGACACAAGATCAAACCAGACTGCAAGGCTTTTATGTTGGTAAGCAAGGACTTTTTTTGTAATATCCTCCAATGATTGATTTATTCGGGATGAGAATAATATTTTTTTCACAGTTTTCTTTTTGTGACTGGTTTGCAAATGATAAACCCCTGTTATAGAATGCATGCACATATGCATTTTGTGAAACATTCAAAATCAATCCGAAAGAAATGTGTATATATAAGGCTTGCTACCGATTGTCGTGTCTAATGGTATAATGTCAAAACTGTTTCAATTCAGCTCCAGAAATTATTGACAATGGATCCAACTAAAAGAATTACATCTGAACTAGCAATGCAAGATCCCTATTTCTTGGAAGATCCAGTTCCTACACATGAGTAAGTTAAATTGCTAAATGTAATCACAAATGCTGATTATATAAATATATACATTTTTAATTTATTTTTTTTCCACATTTTAAAATACTCTTGTTTGAATGAAGCACATCAAATAAACTTGTCTGTTTAGTGTTTTTGCAGGTGGACCCATACCTTATCCAAAAAGAGATTTTCTGTCAGATGAAGAACAGGACGATAAGTCGGATAACAAGGTAAGAGCATCAGTCACCAGCTGCTCTGTGCAAGTTATTTGTTTTCTTGAGTAACAGGACTTGACAAAATCTTTGGAACAAAAAACATATATAAGGGCTTTTTTTAATTAAGTTCATATGTATTTCTTGTGTGTGGGGCAATTTTCCTCAACATTATGATGTATTTGGTTATGTAAGCCATCCAGATTATTATTAAGGACATTTGTTTTGGGGGGCTGGGAAGGGGTCAGATTTGTTAATCTGCTTTGTAAATGAACCGTTTTATAGAGTCACGTAGTCTAGTGTCCTCCTTGTGAGATGGGTGTCCTGGTGTGCCATATTAACTTTAGCAAATTATTCAACAGGGTTCTGTAAACATGTGATTTTGAAGATCATTGTGCTAGTACGTTTATTCAAACCGAGAGGCTTTATTGACGTTTTCCGTTTATTCAAATTACCACATTTATGTTCTTTGTTCCACATGAATTTTCTGTCAAGCACATCTGTATGTTGTGAAATGGCATTTTAATTTAGTCCATATATAGTGTTATTGTGTGTAACAAATTAAGCTATTATAGATAATATTATAACAAAGTTTATTCTGAACTTTGTTTTGATGTTGTCTTATCAGTATCAAGTACCTTTTATTTTAAGAGATTGTGATAGAGGTATTTCAATGTATTCGGCATTTTGTGCTCTTTTATAGAACTGACTCGATATTTGCTTATATACGGAGAAGAAAAAGGTTGTGTGTGTGTGTGTGTGTGTGTGTGCATTCGTATACGTATAAATATACTTGGTGCATATTATTACACACATTCATGCAATTATCCTGTTGTCTGAGTTTCTCTTTTATGCCCAGTGATTATGAGCACTAGTTGAGGACAGTATTTGCCAAGAACATTAGTTGTTATTTAAGTGTGTTTGTGGCTTACTGCAGC
>NC_061827.1:1540327-1542827 GCF_019202785.1 Penaeus chinensis | reverse complement strand
TGTTGAAGAACGCCTATTTTTTATGTTAGATGAAGAAAATGTTATGCTAATCGGAACAGAGGAGCATGGAGGCATCTTGCCCACACCCTCGCTCATTTCTATTTGTTAGTGAACGAGTGATTTTTTTTTATTAAAAAACCTACATAAGAAGCCAAAGAACTCTAAAAATGTTTTTCTTACTTGTCCAATATGCACTGCACCAAGAGAGCTTCCACATCTGTTGCATCTATGTTAAGTTCATTGGAGATAAAAGGTATATGAATTCTTGTGTATGGCTTAATAAGTTTTATGAGCACTTGAGTTCGGATGTTTCTCAGCAGATCTGTAAGTGGAAAATGTGTAAAAATTTAAACCTCACCCAAAAATACACAGACAAAAATACTGACAATACCGATAACACGTATTCAAAAGTATGATTACTTAAATGTCTTAGTTTTCAAAAGAATTGATCAACACTAACTTACCTTCAATGTGTTCTCGAATAAAAGGGTCATCCATGATATTGGTTCGGTTTTGCTTTAGGATTGTCTCAAATTCGTTGATATCGTCATTTTGGTATGCTGCTACCAAGTTGGTCATGGCTAAAATCTCAGGGTCATTCTTGTACGGCTTCGCTTCTTGGGAATCAAAGGGGTTAATACCGGATTTCATTAACCTGAAACAACAGTATTTAAAGTTTTCTGGAAAATGTAAAAGTTATGTATTATGTATGTGTTCTCTTGTAAGAAAACCATAAATTGAAAAAGAACTAAAAAAAGAAATTACCCAGACTTCAAATGTTATTCTGTATGAAGTAACTGACATTAATGATAAACTTCACCATCATTGCAATTATGTGTCACCTAAATTTCTTGTAAGTGAATACAACACAACAAAACAATACAAAAAAATAATATAATATTCTCCTGTCCCACTTACATGTTTGCCAAAACAAGGTACTTAAGACAGGTTGTTCTTCTTGGGCTGCCAGATTCGTCATAGTTTTTAAATGCTTCAAAAAAGTCTGTGTGGGCCTTCTCAAATTCTCCCTCACGCAGATGCATTTTCCCACCACATTCTGAAAGGAAAGTGATTAAATAGGGTAATTTCACTTACTCTAGGCTACTTCTGTAGTACACAACATTGGAGGACTTCTACAAAACTTTCCCTCTGTCAAACGGATATTAAATGTAAAGTACAGACGTGTCTTCTTTTTCCTATCCATGCATTATTTCACATCAACCTGTACAGAAAACTTCAAGTAACTGGTGGGTCTCTCTTTTACCTCTTATCACTCCCATAATAAGTGGATGAGGAATTGCTGATTTGATGTGAAGCGACTGCTCGTACAAAGCCTGAAAATAACGGAAAGAAACCATGATAAAATAGCCCTTAAAATATCCACATAGACAAATTGTACACCTCCTGAACACAGTGAGAAAATACCAATTGCCTCTTGATAGTGTACATACCTTAAGCTTCTTATTATTCTTTTGAGCAGTATACATCTGGATCTCTAAAGCATAAATCTCCAAGAGCTGTGTCCCCTTCTTCAGGTCATCCTCACCCTCATCTGTCTGTTATCAGGAGGAAAGATTTCTCATCAAAGATCTTGTTTCCAGAGCTAGAAATCATAATAAACCAAAGGAATATGAAACTTCTTTCCAACAGACATAAAACCATATACACGAACACAAATAACAAGCTCCAGTAGAAACAATATTTGCCTCATGGACTCAAAACGGCTTACCTGGCACGACTGGTGAAGCTGCTTCAGGATCTTTGACAACCGAGTGTAGTCTTCCCGGTCGAAGTAGAGCTTACCCAATTTTGTATTTGTTTTAAACCACAAGCGATCATTTTTGGCATCTTTCAAGGCTTCTAGAGTGGTTTCATAGAAATCTTGCAATAATTCCATCTGAGAAAAAAACAACAACAAAATATGACACCTTATCTTGTAGCACATAATAATCTAAAATCATTTTTTTTTTACTTCATAATCCTCTGCACTGACTTTATTCCTTTCTTAGCATTTTCCAGAAAAAAAAAAACCTAACATAAAATATTGCCAAAGCATATACTGGTCTTACATTTTTTGATGTTGATATATAATCTAGGATAGAGTTGATGGACTTTTCACTGTAGTTGCGAGTAACAGCAGATTTAATGTAAGTTAAAAGCTGCTTGTAACGCGTCATCATCTCTTCGTAGTTGCCCTGGAAAAAACAAAAAACATTAATCATAAATAAAGTACAAACTGCTCATGTGCACAGTAACGTGCACGCACGCACGCGCACACACACACACACACACACACACACACACACACACACACACACACACACACACACACACACACACACACACACACTCATTCTCACACTCACACACCCTCATTCTCACACTCACACACCCTCATTCTCACACTCACACACGCTCATTCTCACACTCACACACGCTCATTCTCACACTCGCACACGCTCATTCTCACATTCACACACGCTCATTCTCACACTCGCAC
>NC_061827.1:1522827-1537827 GCF_019202785.1 Penaeus chinensis | reverse complement strand
AGGAGGAGGAGGAGGTTGAAGAGGAGGAGGAGGAGGATGACGTGGAGGAGGAGGTTGAAGAGGAGGAGGAGGAGGAGGAGGAGGAGGTTGAAGAGGAGGAGGAGGAGGAGGAGGAGGAGGTTGAAGAGGAGGAGGAGGAGGAGGAGGAGGAGGTTGAAGAGGAGGAGGAGGAGGAGGAGGAGGAGGAGGAGGAGGAGGAGGAGGAGGAGGAGGAGGTTGAAGAGGAGGAGGAGGAGGAGGAGGAGGAGGTGGAAGAGGAGGAGGAGGAGGAGGAGGAGGAGGAGAAGGAGGAGGAGGAGGAGGAGGAAGAGGAGGAGGTGGAGGAGGAGGAGGAGGAGGAGGTTGAAGAGGAGGAGAAGGAGGTGGAAGAGGAGGAGGAGGAGGTGGAAGAGGAGGAGGTGGAAGAGGAGGAGGAGGAGGAGGAGGAGGTTGAAGTTGAAGAAGAGGAGGAGGAGGTGGAAGAGGAGGAGAAGGAGGTGGAAGAAGAGGAGGAGGAGGAGGAGGAGGAGGAGGAGGAGGAGGAGGAGGAGGAGGAGAAGAAGAAGAAGAAGAAGAAGAAGAAGAAGAAGAAGAAGAAGAAGAAGAAGAAGAAGAAGAAGAAGAAGAAGAAGAAGAAGAAGAAGGACGACGACGAGGGCGAGGAGAATGAAGAAGAAAATACAAACAGTGATAGAGCGCTGAACCTATCTTCCACCAACAACACAAGCCCACTCTCACTGCACCCGCTCATACCAGTCTGAAATTAATCTTGATCATCTGCTTAAGCGCCTTGAAGCCCCACTCCCCCTTGTCGCCCGCTTCCAGGTCCAGGACGCGCTGGAAGGAGGTGAGGGCAGCCCTGGGGTCATCTTCCTTCAGTGCTTTGCTGTTGTAGTACTGGTTTTCAAGGTCGACATCCGGCTCACTGTTGCTGTCTTCTGAATATTCCTGTACGGTTATGAATTTGGGTATTAGTTCAAGTGATATACCAGTAACTAGTTTTATACATTTATTAAAATATGTAGAACTGCCAATTCAAAAATTACCTGTAACCAATTAAAAAATTACCTGTAACTAGGAGAGTAAATTGAAAAATGCCTACGTGTACGTGTGCGTGTGTGTAACCATTTTCTTGTCAAACAACATAATCAAATAGCACGCTAAGATTTACAGCAAGATATATAATTCTAATTGACAACTCATTCCTGACTGTTTTGATTAATTTTATTTCCATTATTTTTCATCATATATCTAATTTATTCATTAATTCTAATGCAATCCATCAACATTCAAAGAAAACCATTGGAAATTTATTAAAAAATTGGCATTTCACTTTTGCACACCATGACCAGAAAGTCTTATTAGAATCCATATCTAATTAAACACTAGACTTTTTTATTAATCACATGAATAATTTCAATGATGTCGTCATAGAAATATCCACACACAGAAGGTAAATCTAACATTTTACACAAAAAAAGAAGAAGAGGAAGAGGAATAATAATAATAATAATAATAAGAAGAAGAAGAAGAAGAAAAATGTTGATAATGTGATTGTATGTCTAAACGTTAAAGATGACAGACAAACAAACAAGAAAAAAAACACAAACTACAGACATAAACAAACAAGAAAAAAAACACAAACTCTATCAATGTTCATGAATTATACATGAATGATATGAATTTGTAATTTATCTCTTATACAATCATTATATTGATTTGCAGTGATTCATAAATATCAATAAATCTGCACAAGCATCTAAAATAAATATTAAAATAAACTTCTTTAAAACATTTTAGGAGGGAAGCCAGAAGTCCTATTATAGTAAATAATATACAAAGTGCATCAACCCAATAATAGGCATCTGCAGCAAGATGATAAATGCAATGGGTTCTCAATCAAATCATGACACTTATGCTTAACATTTGCCAAAACCATTTCAAAACAGTTTGAACCCAATGCCGACAGAAAAATCTCTTTGCTCACTGTACTATTGTTTTGTTACATGTACCTAATTTTTCTGTGATCTTATTTATTTATTTATTTTATTATCTATTTATTATTATAAATATAATTATTTTTTTGCTATAAATCTCGATGCCGTTATTATCATTATCTGATATTCTAATTATTACAGCATTTGTAGAAAAGGTATGAATGTGAATAAATATTTTCACAGCACAAGAGATATTTGATTATACCTCTGACAGAAAAGCATGATTACATGGTGTCACAAATACAGATAATTCATTTATATATTTATCTATTTATTCTTTGATCTATTTATTTAAATCAAAACTGTTCAAATACATCACTTGATATTCATCTTCATTCATACCACTTCTATACATGTTGGAATGAACTTGGTTCACTATTACAGCATTATCAACAATACTAATTGCAATATAAAATAATTAAAAATATTTCTGAAAATCAAGGAAACGGGTAAACAGGTAAACTACGTCAGAATAGTGATCGATTCCTTAGTGACTAAGCACTTGTGGAGCCATCTATGCACAAATACAATTAAGAAACTAAACCCACTGTGGGATGGCATGCCATCCCCAGTGGCATCAGGTTATATTATACTCATCATAATAGAAGAAGAAAAAAAAAAACTATCTTACTAACAATCTTACCGCATACACTCACAATATTTCTCATGAAAAACTACATCCAGTTCCCACCCTATCAAAACCCAATCTAATAATTTTCTCCAAAGTCAATCGCCATCTTAAAACCCTCTAATTAGCTACTGATATATTCCTCATGATGTCAAGTGAGCATTTACAGTGGTTTTAGTCAGCACCTAGCAACAACAGCGACAATGCAAGGTGGCATTTATATCATTCTATCTTTGTCAGGGGATTGTGCTCCTAAAAATTCCTTATAGGGGGACTGCCATCTCCTAAACCCAACCTGGAATACCAAATCTCCCACACATTCCCATTAAGTTTGAGTCCAGACGGGTGTGTGTCGACAAAACCCAGCTAAGGCGGAGGTAAACATGCACAGCCTTGTATTTGGTCCTTAGTTATTGTGCAAGTTATGGGAGTTTTCAGATGATTATATTGCACTTGTCTAGTAATTCAGCTGACTATTTCTTCGTAATCCTGGTCCCCAATCACGAACAAAGAATAACTCGGGCCTAAAAGCTTTTCTTTGAAGGAAGTAAGCACAATAACTAAATAAAAGCTCAAAGATCTTTGCCCCTTAACATATAAAATTACCTTTCAATACAGTAGTTATAGCGGCACTTGTTACCGAGAGCGATGCACCCTCCTGAGACGAAATCCTAAATCGAGGGCGTCACACGAACCCACAATCCAAACCTACCCTTTCGCACCCTCTATTTATTCCCTAGACGGGGGGAACGGGCAATATGAACTCTGGCTGCGTGAGGGCGTTGTGAATTTAGTCTCTGAGCGGTGACAGGCAGCGGATATTCTTGTCATTTCACGTTGAATATGACTCCGGAGCTGCTGCACCTGCCTGGTTTATTCCTCTGTTTCTTGAGCTCAATTGGACGGCCGTCTTCATTTCCCTCTATCTCTGCGCGTCGCTTCCGGCAGCAAAAGCCGTCAAAGCGAGCGGAAATGTTCATCGTGCAAATGACACGACCAGACAGCCACAGCACAGCTCGAAGCATTCAAACGCCAGCCTCGGCCCCAACCTCACGTCTGTTAAAATAGCCGCCGCGCAGCACACACTTCCAGTCCACACCAACGGAGACGACAAAGGCCCCTCGGAGAACCGCCGCGGCGACAGAGAGCCCTCAATCAAGCCTCAACTAACAGAGAATCCTCCAGGAATCACGACGTATTTACATCCACAGGAAGGCACGTCCCCCACCCCCTCCTTCTCCCTTCAATATAAAAACGCCTCGATTTACGCCTTCTACGCCCCTTCTGGCGCCTCCTACACATCCGCCCTTCACTCCAGAAGACCCCGACCCTCCCGAGACACGTAAAAGCCGCCATCCCGACTCACCAGGTCGTATTCTTCTTCGTCATCGCACATAAAGTCATCTTCGGCGTCCGACATGATGGGCAGTTGGGTCGGATAAATAACCAGAACCCCGCGCTCTCTATCCCTTTTTTCGCTCCTATGGATGGGGATTTCGAGAGGGTTTTTAATTCATTCTCTCTCTTATTTTATGTTTTTTCTTATTTTGATATGTTGTTGCACATGTTCTCTTTGAGTAGATATATGAAGTAACAAAGCCTCGCGCTCTCTTTCTATTGGATTAGGACTTAACGAGGTCTTGTATTCATTCTCTCTCGTAATTCAATTATATCTTAAATCTTGCTCTTCACTAATTATTATGTTATTTTACATATTCTCTTTGATTACATTTACGTGAATTACTAAGACCTTGCGCTCTCTCTTTTTTTTGGCTTGGGTTTTTATATTCATTTTCTCGTTTTGTTTTTGTTTTTCTTTTTTCTTTTCAAATCTTGTTATGCTATTTTACATGTTAACACTGATTAGATATGTGAAGTACCAAAACCTCGCGCTCTCTGCATGTTCATTTTCTCTCTCACTTAATGTTTACTCTATCTTAATATGATTTTTTTTTTATCTTGTTCTTCACTGATCATTGTTATTAATCTATCAAAAGCCCGCGCTCTCTTTTTTATTCTTTATTCATTTATCATTATTATTGTTTATTTTTTTTTTCTATTTATTATTATTATTATTTTTTTTTTTGATTGGGACTTTACGAGTTGTTTTATTTATTATCTCTCGTAGTTTATGTTTTTTTTCCATCTTGTTCTTCACTGATTATTGTCATGTTATTTTACATATTCATTCTGATTAGATATGTGAAGTACTAAAATCTCTCTCTATCTCTCTCTCTCTCTCTCTCTCTCTCTCTCTCTCTCTCTCTCTCTCTCTCTCTCTCTCTCTCTCTCTCTCTCTCTCTCTCTCTCTTTCTCTTTCTCTTTTTTTTTGGGGGTGGGGGGGGTTACGAGTTTTTTTTCTATTCATTCTCTTAGCTTATGTCTTTCTTTATATCTTGTTCTTCTTTGATTATTATTATTATTAATCTAACAAAACCCCGCGCTTCTTCCTTTGACCTGGGATTTTGCTATATATTTTTTCTTACTGAATATTGTCATGTTATTTGACATCTCCTCTCTCTCTTGTTCTATGATTACTGCTATGCATTTCTTTTCTATATATATTTCATATTAAGATGTATATCATAAGTTGGATATACTAATAAAACCTCTTAACCTGGAATTGTCTTCATTTTATTCTTTCTTCCTCTCTCTTTCTCTGTTTTTCTCTCTCTATCCCTTTTTTCTCTCTCTCTTCCTCATTCTCTCTCGCTCTATATATATCCCTTTCGCTCTCGTTCTCTCTCTCCCTCTCTCTCTCTCTCTCTCTCTCTCTCTCTCTCTCTCTCTCTCTCTCTCTCTCTCTCTCTCTCTTTAAGTTTGGCAATTTTTTTTTGTTTCTCTCTATACCTTCTCTCTCTCTCTCTCTCTCTCTCTCTCTCTCTCTCTCTCTCTCTCTCTCTCTCTCTCTCTCTCTCTCTCTCTCTCTCTCTGTCTCTCTCTCTCTCTCTCTCTCTCTCTCTCTTTCTCTCTCTCTCTTTAAGTTTAGCAATTTTTTTTTGTTTCTCTCTATACCTTCTCTCTCTCTCTCTCTCTCTCTCTCTCTCTCTCTCTCTCTCTCTCTCTATATATATATATATATATATATATATATATATATATATATATGTGTGTGTGTGTGTGTGTGTGTGTGTGTGTGTATCCTTTTCTCTCTCGCTCTCTCTTTCTATCCCTTTCTCTCTCTCTCTCTCTCTCTCTCTCTATATATATATATATATATATATATAGATAGATATATAGATATTTATACACACACATATCTATCTATCTCTCTCTATCTAATCCTTTTGCTCTATCTCTCTCTCTCTCTCTCTCTCTATATATATATATATATATATATATATATTGTTTCTCTCTCTCTACCCCTTCTCTCTCTCTCTCTCCTCTCTCCTCTCTCTTCTGCCTTCCTCACTTACCTCTCTCTCTCTCTCTCTCTCTCTCTCTCTCTCTCTCTCTCTCTCTCTCTCTCTCTCTCTCTATCCTTTTCGCTCTCGCTCTCTCTTTCTATGAGTATATATGTACACACACACACACACACACACACACACACACACACACACACACACACACACACACACACACACATCCCTTTATCTCTCTCTCCTTCCCGCTAATCCTTTGGCTCTCTCTCTCTATATATATCTATCTCTCTTTCTCTCTTTCTCTCTAAGATTAACAAATTGTTTTTGTTTCTCTTTCTATCCCTTTTCTCTCTATTGTGCCATTTTCTCTTTAAATATTTTACATATTTCAATCCGGTTAAATATTACTTGGCCTGGTGAATTTCTAATACCTCCGTTGTTCCTCTAAGCAATTTATATGTATTTTATCTTTAAGATATTTGTTTTTGTATTTTATCTCATCACTCTGATTAGATGTCCCGTGGATTTTTTTTTTTTTTTTTTTTAATCCTTCAGGGGGAAACCAGTTTTTTTTTATGCTAACTAGTGGTATATAGTTTTAAAAAAGACTTTTAAAAATAGGTTAGTATTATATGTCAATGTCAATTTCACTCACTTTTTTGTCCCAAATATGAAAAGTCAAATATCGTGTCCGTTCTCCTCATATATCTTCTCCTAAACACTTGTTTTTCAATTCAAACAGGTAGTCACAGTATCAAGATCTATACACTTACAGTTACGTGTTAATGATAAATACAGCATAGAGCTTATTTCTATTATTTTGTTATATGTGAAGTTAGATTAAGTTGCCTCAAGTTAGGTCACATGAGGAGGTTTTGGGATATCGTTCTGCTACATGATTAGTTTTTTTTTTATCATCCTTATTATTATATGTAAAAAAAAAAAAAAAAAACATGTATTACATATATTAATATGTCCATATTAATTACAAGTAGCATAAAATCGTGTTGTCTTGTTTTTGTTCGATGTTAGCTCTTGCATAATACTAGCAATGGAGACCCAGGAAATGATGTGCTAGTGTACAGATATCGAAGTATCATCAAAGTAACGATAAAAATAGTTCCCGCTGGCCCGTAAGGGGATCGAACCCTCGACATCCGCGTTATTAGCACGGCGCTCTAACCAACTGAGCTAACAGGCCCGTATAAAGATTATTCTTATCTTAAACAACATTTTCATGCTTTAATCAGTACGTTTATGTAAACGAAAGTGTTAGAGGGTTGTATTATAGCACCATTTTGAGTATTATTGTTGAATGACGGGTCGTTTTGAAACATTTGCCGGACGAATCGACAAGTAGTTTTGTTATAATAGAATAGTTAGCCATACTATACTATTTTCTATGTCATCTTCCATCGGACCATTTTCTATGATATATCTATGGATAACTATTATTATCTTTCATCCGTATCGTTACTCGTCACACTTCATGGGATCTCTAGCAGAGTACATATTGGTTATTATACGCATTTTAAACCTCAGAAGATCCTATCAAATCACCTTTGTTATGTATTGATGGCGCAAGCAGAGTCATTTTTTTCGGATATTCACTATCTATATTTTTTTCTATTATCTTTTCCCGTTAATAATGGATCCTTCCCGTCATTTTTGATGAGAGGAATAAACAGTATAGTGTTTACGTAACAACAAAATCGAGCGTGATAACTTATTTATGAATGTTAAACTCATACAAAAATATTTGCGTCCATGTATTTGCACGAAACCTATACAATACCATGATACAAAAGCCAACCAAATCATTAATATGTGGTCAGTAAGTTCATTCGTTCCAAAATAATGTGTGTTGTTTCAGATGTTGTTAAATAATATAAAGGTATGTGTATTTTCAAATATTCTGAAACCTGCTGGTGTTATTCAAAAAAGGTACTCGGGGGAAAATAGGCATTGTTTGTACTGTACATAATAATAGTATACAGGATGCTACTGCGTAATGAATCTTGACCAAGACAATACGCGCGCGCGCACACACACATACGCACGGACGTGTGTATGTGTGTGTATATATATAAATATTCATATATGTATATATAAATATATATATGTATATATATGAATATATATGTATATATAAATATATATGTATGTATATACATAAATATATATGTATATATAAATGTATATATATGTATATATATATAAATATATATGTATATATATAAATATATATGTATATATAAATATATATGTATATATATAAATATATATGTATATATAAATATATGTGTATATATAAACATATATATATATATATATATAAACAATTATATGGAAATATATATATATATAAATGTATATATAGATATATATGCATATATAAATATACATATAAAATAAATATATATGTGTATATAAATATATATATGTAAAAGTATATATGTATATATAAATATATGTATACATAAACATATATGCATATATATAAATATATATGTATATAAATATATGTATGTGTATATATGTTTATGTATGTATGTATATTATTGTATAAATATATATTTCATAAATATGTATATATATAGACACATTCCTGGAAAAAATCGTAGAAGACTCATTGACGAGATTTCTATTAACCAGTAACCTACTATCCAGAAACACAAAATGGTTTTAACAGTAAACTGTCTACTTAAATTCACAAATAAAATTAATGTTGATATAAACAACAGCCAAATATCCTTGCTTGCATTGTTAGACCTATTCTGGGTTTTCGATAGTGTCACTCTCGAAATCCCTTTTAGTAAACTGATATATAAAAAAATCGAAACAGTAGTTATTTAACCAATGGAATCCAAACAGTAAAAAATAATGATATCTGACAAAACAGTTATTATTTATAAATAAACTAATACGGTTTTAAGAATCTAATGCAAATGCCGTTACGATACTTGCCTGCTTATCCACAGTCATTCAAGGTAATTATCCAAAGTGTCTCTTTGTCTTCTAACGACAGTAAATCAACAGCAGGAAGAAGACATGACAGAGGATCACGGCAAAGAAGACAAACTACCATACATGAACGTCTAATTGATCAATGACATCAGGTTTCTAAAATCAATATAAAGCACGACTTACTGCCATTCATTTTATGTAGATCTGTACTGTTGAACCAGTAACTGTAAAAATGGTATCGATTGTACATAATGGTATAAAGTCTTTCAAATTAGAATTTAAATTTGAACACACACACTATATATATATGTGTATGTGTGTGTGTGTGTGTGTGTGTGTGTGTGTGTGTGTGTGTGTGTGTGTGTGTGTGTGTGTGTGTGTGTGTGTGTGTGTGCGTGTGTGTGTGCGCGTGTGCGCGCGCGTGTATGTATATATGTATGTGTGTGTGTGTGTGTGTGTGTGTGTGTGTGTGTGTGTGTGTGTGTGTGTGTGTGTGTGTGTGTGTGCGTGTGTGTGCGTGTGTGTGCGTGTGTGTGCGTGTGTGTGCGTGTGTGTGCGTGTGTGTGCGTGTGTGTGCGTGTGTGTGCGTGTGTGTGTGTGTGTGTGTGACGAAATATATAACCGAAATGGACAGCAAAAGAAATTTTGGACAAGCTTATGATACAGTAGCCAGAGAAACCGAGATACAAGAACCGAATCAGGTAACAGGGCGGGTTCGAGGTCTCGGGAAGCTCTTCTCCCTCATGACGATGGAAGGTCCGCCAAGCCCCATTGACCGCTGCTTGAACAATTGGGTAGTTGGGTAGTCGTGATTGGGTAGTGTCCTAGTTAAAGAAGCTTCTATATTTTATCTTCAGTATAAATTCAGATTAATTAATTAATTTTACGTCTTTATAGTTAATCTGACGGGCTTTAACGCAGCAATTGATAAAACATGCATTCGATTCTAGCGTACCTAGTACCACGATTATATTAATTAATTTATGCATTTATTTCCCCATCAAGCACTGCCAATTTCGTGCACATAAAATTTAGGACAGTTCTTACACGAAATATAATATACCAGTAGTGTTAGGAACATCGGTTACCGCATTTTAATTCATCAATAAATTACATAACGTGTACAGATAGGTTAAATTGAGATCAATTCCAACCTTTTTTTTAATATCCTTTAACCTCGAGGGGACGTATTGTACTGAACAATTAACAAATCACTGGTATTGTCTTAGTGATTTGAGAATGGGTACAGTATTTCGATTTCGCAGATGAAAGCACACATTTCAAGAAAAAAAAGAAGAGTATACACACGTGGAGCTTAACTGTACTTGGAATGCCTTTCAATGCACAAGTAGGCTTATAGATATTTTTAGCCGGATTAATAGAAGCTCTGGGGATGAAATCAGCCAATGCATTACAGCTGGTTATTCTTTAAGTGTCGCCGAAGAGCTTCTATGATGTTTCTTAAAAAAAATAAAAATAAAAGAAGAAGAAGAAAACGTATAATTATCTCTTCCTATCTCTTCGGAGTATCTTAGGAATCTTGGACATTGGTTGACGTTATGAAATACGATGATTCAGATTAAAGGCATTTATTTCGACAAAACTATTGTGGTACATGGTAGATATATTTATAGTGCATACAGGGAAACATAGCTGAGCTTTCTAAGCGCAGTGTTACTTTGAAAAGACACCTATAATGTACAATGTAGATTTCAGGTTAAACAGAATAGATGTGCGTATCGCATTTGTACATATACAAAGACGTAAATACATTCGTTCAATAAACTGCACGTGCCCCTCCCTCAAGATCTGTGATTTGTTAACCGTTTCTCTAATGTTGAAACTTACTAATGATTCATGTAAGCATTCCTAAGACAGGAAATAATACAGGTAGGGAGAACCATCACAGACTCTTGTCTCCCTCTAGAAATTGGGAGAATCTGACCCATAGGTGTTTCCTCCTTTCTGAATGCCTGGCTATGCCCCTACTCTTTTTTCTAGATTAAATGGCTTATATTAGTCTTCATTTTAATCACCTAATATTCCATGGAAAGCACTTGTGGAGGATCTATCATTTTTTAAACAAATTCCACGCCGTACAAAATGTCGCTGAATACACGTATATGATCCTAATATAGAAGTATTGATCAACAGATTCTGGAAAATTGCGCATTGTAAAGCATAAAAACAGAAACTATTCATTTTATCGGAAGCAACAGAAATCTCCATATTTACGAGGCATTAAAAGCTCTGAAGAGACCAATTACGAATAACATAATAGCCAGGTGAAGCAGTAATTAAAAGCATTGCAAGCTATTTGAAATGCGTGAATGTCACAACACAGTCTTGTCACACATCAGCGATGTTGTCACTACAGTAGCATTCCTGAATTTTCTGTTTAACTATCCTTAGAAACAAAAAATGGAACGAAACAAAGGCAGAGTTAGCTTCTCAATAATCCTACTGGTTTCCGGTGCCTCACTGAGTGACGTCAAGTGAGAAGGTTACGGCCCTCCTTTCAATGGGCGCGCGAGAATGTGTGTTTGTGGGCGCTGATCCAATGTCGCGTGACTGGCATCAGAGCCGCAAAGCCTCCCACCAAAAACACAAATAAATAAATAAATACATAATATTAATGAATAAATTCGAAATTCGAACCCTCGACATCCGCGTTATTAGCACGGCGCTCTAACCAACTGAGCTAACAGGCCTCTTGTAATAATGGTTTCAATCAAGTCTTCTTAATTAAATCATGCATAATACATAATGCACATACAGTATAAAGTACCCAAGGTCAGTGTCGATATATGCTTACAAAATGTGGGGAAAGACGAACGTATATACAATGTGTACTAAAACTAAAACATATATAGCAGTGTCATGTGGTGTATTGCCTAATGTACAAGTCAAAGGATAAATTTCCATTCACGTAATATTTATGTGTGTATCATATATGATCAGTTGTATTAACATATATATACATACACACACATACACATACACACACACACACACACATATATATATATATATATGTATATCTATATATATATATATATATATATATATATATATAATGTGTATATATATACATACATATACATATATACATACACATATATATCTATATTTATGCATATATATATATATATATGAATATATGTGTGTATTTATATGTATATATATACATATATATGTATATATGTGTACACACACACGCACACTCACATACACACACACACACACACACCCACACACACACACATATATATATATATATATATATATATAAACATACACACACACACACACACATACACACACACACACACACACATATATATATATATGTGTGTGTGTGTGTGTGTGTGTGTGTGTGTGTGTGTGTGTGTTTGTATGAATGTATGTAGATAGATAGATGTACGATATATACATACATATGTATATATATATATGTATATATACGTGTATGTATATGTATATATGCATATACACATATACATTTATATATATGTGTGTGTGTGTACGTATACAAATATATATATAAATATATGTGTGTGTGTACACATGTGTGTGTGTATATATGTATAATATATATATATATAATATATATATACATACACATATCTGTGTATATATATATAATATATATATAATATATATACATACACACATATCTGTGTATGTGGATGCGTGTGTACACACACACACACAAACACACACACACACACACACACAAACACACACACACACACACACACACACATATATATATATATTATTGATGGGCGATATTGATTTTTTTTTTTTTTTTTTTTTTTTGTGGGGGGGGTCGATTACTCTGATTACTTTTGCGATCAGTAAGCGATTACTATTCGATTACATTCAGCTGGATATCGATAATGCAGCGGTGCATTAGCATAGTGTAAGGTATAAATTTATGGTTTTAGTGTAGTTTATCTCTTTCTTTTTCGCTCTCTCTGGGTGGAGGCTTCATGCTCAGGGTGATGTGAAGCGATGGGGTCATAGATCTTAACCCATTCGCCCCGGATTTATGTTCTGTCCCCTGTAGGTTTGGGTGAATTTTGTTACCTACAGATGGCTCCACATGTGCTCAGACGGCAAGGAGTCTATCAGTAGGCCCTAGTTACCGATCCTGATTTCCCCATTCCTTGAATTGGCGGGGAAATTAATACCATTGCTATTGAAACTGTTATTATTGTTATTGATGGTATGATTATCAATTTGTCATTAAAATAGTTCAGACAATGAAATGATACAAAATACCCTTTCTTAAAGTGAAAGAAAAGGTAAACAGGTGAGATAGGTAGTTTCTAATAACTGGCTACTTGGTGATCAAGAACTTGTAGAGCCGTCTATGTGTAAATACAATAAATAAACGTGTATTACAGTGGGCACGGCATGTATTCTTGCCACATGGGGCGAATGGGTTAATTAGCGGTAACTGCTTGCTCACCTTCTCGCTTTCAGCTCCCACCGCTGGCTAGCCGGGCGCGAAAAAGGAAGCACCTATGCATAAACCTCCCCTGCTGGTTCATAGCCTATCCTTTCTCAAGACTTCCACAGTGCCTCCTCGTGGCCGCCCATGGAAACCGGGTACCTTGCGGTCCTTAGTTAAAGTGTGGAGGGTCTTGGAGTAGCAGGTCCTAAATTTACGGTCATAGCCGTCCAGCCCTTCTCTCTGGCAGTGCAGCTTATAAATAGAAATACAGTCTGCCTCACCATCAAGTGAGGCAGACAATTCCAAACACAATCAGTTATCCATAGAGATGCAAAATAGTGTGGGGGAGAGATAAGCAGTGCAGTCTCATCCAAAGTATGCTGGGCCCTGGCGTTCTTGGATCTTTTCCGTTTGGCGTACAGCGCTAAAATTAATTTTAATATAGATTTTCTTACGTATTTTTGTCCGTAGAATCCGAATATGACAACCGTTTTATGGAGAAACGAACAGTTTTTAAGTTATTTTCTCCCTATCTAATACATATTTCTGTATTTTCAGAGTGAAATCATGGAGAAAAAAAGTAATGTTAACTTAACCCTAACCCCTAACCTAACCTAACCTAACCTAACTTAACCTAACCTAACCCCTAACCTAAGCTAACTTAACCTAACCTAACCTAACCTAACCTAACCCAACCCCTAACCTAACCTAACCTAACCTAACCCAACCCCTAACCTAACCTAACCTAACCCAACCCCTAACCTAACCTAACCTAACCCAACCCCTAACCTAACCTAACCTAACCCTAATAAATTGTATATAATACTGAATATTACGACTTTTTAAAGTTTGAGTTCCTTCAGTAATAGATAGGAAGAAAATCACTTTAAAGGCAAATAATTCAAAAACTGTTAATTTCTCCAAAAAAATAATGTGATATTCTGATTCTACGGACAAAAATACATAGGAAAATCTATATTAAAATTACTTTTAGCGCTGTACGCCAAACGGAAAAGACCCGCGTCCTTCCTTCCAGCCACCAAGACTCTAAGCAACTCAGCAGTGTGCCAGGTCAGACTCATCCAAGGTAGCAAACAGATTCCCTTAAAAATCACAGGGAAAGTAGCCCACATCCTGTTCACAGACACAAATATAGGCCATTTTTGTAACATTTCCGAAACTCCTAACAATTTGATATACTTTGATGTTTGCCCTTTATGCGTGTGCTTTTGGAACCTGTTGAAACATCTTTTTCGGGGATATATTTCATGCAGTCTCAGAAAGGGATTTATATTTTGGTTAATTACGAATCGTATCATAAATTTCTTGATAAACAAATTATATAAAGCATAAAATGTTCCTGTGTGTTTTTTTTTTTTTTTTTTTTTTTTTTTTCCAGCAGTACATCTGATACATGTTCACTGTATATGGGTAAGATTTGAAGTCAATCATGAGGATCGCTGGAAGGACATGGTAAGAATTTCCGTGTCCGAGTCATATGACGTGGTATTGACTTCGGGAAAAGGAATGTCTTCAAAATCATTCTGTACCTCAATGAAATAATCTTACAGGCTCACAAATATCAAAGAAAATGCTGTGTATCTT
>NC_061827.1:1491065-1492727 GCF_019202785.1 Penaeus chinensis | reverse complement strand
ACACGAGCACGCGCACACACACACTCACACTCACTAATGAACACGCGCAAACACTCACTCACAAATTAAAACACACACAAACAAACAAACAAACACGCTATACTGCACAGACTCGGGGGGGAATAAAATTAGCAGATTGATTCATCACATGAGCGAAATATCCTTCTCTCCCGGACCCACACTTTCTCTCCCACACTTTGTACTATGGCCTGGATTTCCGCGGCTTTAGAGGCGTGACGGCCATACGAGACGGCACACGTACATTTACGGTCCCGATTACACAGCGTCGCTAATCCATCTAACTGATCCGTCTGACTTATCCGCGACAGTCGACAGTTTCGTTTTTTTTTTTTTATTGTTATTTAGCCAAAGATAGAAAAGTTTATATATTTAGCTAAGTGTATTAACAGTTTGGACAAGTATAGTCTTTAAGGATGATTAAAGTAACGAATGAATTCAGATTTTCCCCTTAAAGTGAATAGAAAAATAAAGACGCACTGGCATCTGGTAGTCTAGCGTTGATCACAAAAAAAAGAAAGGAAAAAAAAGAAAAGAAAATATCTGTTTCTTCTCTCCGTTTTATGGGCTGAGACATACCGAAGGAAATCCCGAATCAACACCATTTTTGTGTGTACGATGCAAGAAAAAAATGAATAAAGATTTGGTTAAAAGAAAAAAGATTAAAAGTAAGAGGAACGAGGAATGTTGAGAAAACAAAGGAAGAGATAAAGGGCTCGGTAGGAGATCAGAGATAGAAGACCGGAGTAAAGAAAACAAAAGAAAAAAAGAGTTAAAAAAAAAATGAACTCGATTCCGCGGTTTTCATGTGTCGGCGAAAGTTAGGAAAATAAGAAATTTACTAGATGCCTCGGTTTTTCATGTGCCGACAAAAGCAAAGATATCAAAAAGAAAGAAAAAAAAAAAAGAAAAGAAAAAAAGAAAGAAGAAAAAGAACAACTAAATTCCGCATTTTTTGGAGCTTCGACGAAATCTCCGTTACGCGACCCGTACCGCTGGATCGAACGCCGCTTCCCGACCCGGAATTAGTGTCAAAACAGTTTCGACGTCGAGGAAAATGTTCGGGCTCTGCTGGCGTTGACTCGGGAAAGAGTGAAGGGTAATGCAGGTGGAGGAGAGGAGGAAAGAAGGAGAGATGATGAGGAAAGGGTTGAGAGAGAAGACAGAAGGAAGGGGAGGAAAAGGGTGAAAGGATATTAGAAAAGACGAAGAAAAGAGAGGAGAATCAAGGAGAAAGAGAAGATAACGAGAGGAAAGGAGCAGAAGGGGAAGACGGGAGAAAGATAACAAAGAATGAAATGAGAGAAAGAGGGAGAGGGGAAAAAGAAACGAGGAAAACGAACGAAAGAAGAAGGGAGACCAGTTAGGCTGATCCGGGTATTACCCCCACAACCTCTCTTCTCTTGCCTAAGCTCTCCCTTTTCTTCCCGACTTTGAAGATTGTTTGTGCGTCGCGAAGATGCTGGCATGAGGGGGGAGGGGGGGGGAGGGGGGGAGGGGGGGTGGAGTGAGCAGCGGGAAAACGAGACCGAGCGATAATTATGGAGTTGTTGATAAGCTATGTTGATGACGGACATGCAGATGGGGAGGCGGCGGAGCGTGGGAGGGGAGGGAGGGAGAGAAAAGGGAAGGAAAGGAGAGAGA
>NC_061827.1:1483565-1486065 GCF_019202785.1 Penaeus chinensis | reverse complement strand
AGTTTTTTTTCTAAATGAAAGTGTTTTGATATGAAAGTGACCGCGTTGCCTTTGTAAATATGAATTTGTTCCTTTTGTAAATAAGTGTTTTTCTTTGTTATTATGATATGAAAGTATTCTCTCATTGTGAACTTTTTTTTATGAAAAAGTATTCTCTTTGTTAACAGGAAAGTGTAATTTTCTCTTTTTTTTTTTCTTTTTTGTTAAGTACTTCCACGCATCCCGACGCCTTCGAAAATAAACGAAAACAAAAAAAGAAAAGAAAAGAAAATGAATAAAAGATCGTGCTAAACAAATAAAAGAAAAACGAATAAAGAAATATTAAAGAATTGAAAGAAAATGGACTAAAATAACAAAATAAGAAAATCTGAAAAAAAAAATCACGAAATATATATATACTATTCGTTAATCACCGAACGAAAACGGAAACCGAACCAGGTGATTTGCGAAGAGTTTGGGTGAACAGGATAATTAGTGAATAGCTCTGATAACGAGGCCTTTTTTATCAGTAGATTAAGCGAGGAGAGAGGGAAAGGGAGGAGGGGGAGGGAGAGGAGAGAGGGAAAGGGAGGAGGGGGAGGGAGAGGAGAGAGGGAAAGGGAGGAGGGGGAGGGACGGAAGAAAGAGAGGAGGGGAAAAAGGGAGAGGGAAAGAGAGAGGAAAAAGAGGGAAGGGGAGGAGGGGGAGGGAGAAGGAGAGAGAAAGGGATGGGAGAGAGAGGGAAAAAAAAGGGGAAAAAGAGGGAAAAGGAGGAGGGGGAGGGAGAGGGAGAGAGAAAGGGATGGGAGAGAGAGGGAAAGAGAGGGGTAAAAGAGGGAAAGGGAGGAGAGGGAGGCAGAGGAATAGGGAGAAAGGGAGAGGAGAGAGTGGTAAAGGGAGGGGAGGGGAGAAAGGGAGGAGAGAGGGAGAGGGAAAGGGAGTTGGATAGGAGGAGAGAAGGAGGGAAAGGAGGGAGAGGGAGGGAGAGAAAGTGAGATGGAGAGGGGGAGAGAGAGGGAAAGGGAAAGAGAGTGAGTGAGAAAATATATTAGAAATAAATAGAAAGATAAATAGAGATAGAACATAAGAGACAGCTCTTTTATTAGCAAGCAGATTAATTAACGCGACGTGTCATTAAGGGAAAGAAAATGCTTTTGAAATAAGTAAAGGTCACGCTGGGGATTTTTAGTCCGACATTGACTGGAAAGAAAGAAGGAAAAAAGTTAGCAATAGCTGATGATGGTTAAAAAAAGGAAAAAAAGAAAAGGAAGTTCACAACGATTTAAACTAAGATAATTGGGTTAATTAGATAATAGATTGATTATATAATTATAGAAAATATATATATTAATCGCCAATAGATTAAACAAATAGATAAACAGGCAATGAAAGAAAAAAAGAAAGCCGACAGAAAACGGGAAACATTAACGCGCTTTTCACTCTGGCAATTGACATGCAACCTCCCCCCCCCCCTTCCCTCTCCCCCTCCCCCCTCACCCCTCCCCCCCCCCCCCCCCCCCCCCCCCCCCCAAGAGCCCGACGAAGGAGCAGTCGGTCCCGATCAACAGAGAAAAGCATCTCGATCCGTGTTGCGTGTGTTGCATCCGCGGGGTCATCAAGAGATAGTGTAGTTGATCCCCCGTCTTTGTGGTTGGGGATTTGGGGGGGGTAGGGGGGGAGGGGGGAGGATGGGGATTAGCGGTGGAGTGGGGGGGAGGAGGAGGGGTGAAGGGGGGAGGATGGGGAGGAGAGAAGGAGGGGGGGAGGTGGCAAGGGAGGGAGGAGGAAGGGAGGGGGAGGGAGGAAGGGAGGGGGAGGGAGGGAGGGAGATCTGGAGGGAGGGAGGAAAGGAGGGAAGGAGGCAGAGAGGGAGGGGGAGAAACGGAGGGAGGGAAGGAGTGACAGAGGGAGGGAGGAAGGGAGGGGGAAGGTGGCTAGGGAGGGAAGGTGGGGAGGGGGGGAGGGGGAGCTGGAGAACCTGAAGCCGCGAGATTTAATCGTGTCCCCGGCTGCCGCTCCTCAATCCTCGGGTAGTTTGTGTTTGCAATCCTTATTAATCCTTATTTATAATACGACTAATGTAAAAAGAAAAGAAAAGACAAAAAAAAAAAAATAGCTGATCGTAGCGGTACAAATGCTCCTGGTATTGTGTGTGTATATACGTGCACGTGTGTGTGTGTGTGTTTATTTGTTTGTTTGTGTGTGACTTTGTTTGCGCTTATGTGTTTGTTAACTTGAAAGGGAGAGAGAGAGAGAGAGAGAGAGAGAGAGAGAGAGAGAGAGAGAGAGAGAGAGAGAGAGAGAGAGAAAATAAGAGTTAGATATTGAAGAAAAATCTACCACAACATCAAAGGGCACTCCCCCTTCCCCCCCCTTCCCCCTCCTCCCCCCGCAGGAGAGAAATCTGTTGGCCGGCGACACAGCGGAAGCCGCCGCGGCCGACGACGCGGCTGCGGCGCCTCGGCTTTGAAGCGAATGCCGCAGTCTTCTTGCATTTCTTAATCTGCGGCGCTTTTGTTGC
>NC_061827.1:1476065-1478565 GCF_019202785.1 Penaeus chinensis | reverse complement strand
AAGGAAACCGGGAGATGAGAGATTGAGCAAGAGAGCTACTCGAGATTAAGAAAAAAAAAGTAAAAAGATAAATAAAAAATATATATATTACGCAAATTATGGGCAGTACCGGCCATTACGCCACCACGGTGATGTAACAGATAACTATTTTTTTTTATTCATCTTACTAGGATGCGTCCGGAAGATAACAAATACAAAATACAGATGATAATTAATCTCATGATAGAAGAATATACCCAACCCTTGTCTTATATTGAAGAGCAATTGCATTCCATTTGCTGGTATTAATGTCTATCTGATCTTGAGTTAAACGATAGCCTGTTGAAATGGGCTGCTTTTGATATTCTTCCGGTCCGGTTCTCTCTCTCACGCAAAACACAAGCAAATAAACAAATAAATGCAGACAAGTAAAATACTTACAATCGCAA
Source organism: Penaeus chinensis (assembly GCF_019202785.1). Classification (NCBI taxonomy): domain Eukaryota; kingdom Metazoa; phylum Arthropoda; class Malacostraca; order Decapoda; family Penaeidae; genus Penaeus; species Penaeus chinensis. Next base: position 1,478,137 of record NC_061827.1, on the reverse strand, counting down.
AAAATATAAAATCACACACACACACAAACAAACAAACAAACAAACAAACACAATCAGATACACAAACACAAACAAACCACACACAAACACAAACAAACAGACACAATCAGACACACAAACAAACCACACACAAACACAAACAAACAGACACAATCAGACACACAAACAAACCACACACAAACACAAACAAACAGACACACAAACACAAACAAACCATACACAAACACAATCAGACACACAAACACAAACAAACAGACACAATTAGACACACAAACACAAACAAACCACACACAAACACAAACAAACAAACACAATCAGACACACAAACACTATCAAACAATACACACGCATACAAAGAAACACACACACACGCGCACAAACACATCCCTCTGTTCTTTTTGCCTTATATCTCTCGGGGTCTTTGTCCAAACGATAATCTCTTTAATTTTCCTCTTCACAGCCACCTGGTCCTTCCCTCGCGGCGATAACCCCATTAAGTTGACTCCAGTTGTATTGCCGGGGTTTCTCTCTGTTTCTCTCTCGTCTCTTGATTTTTAATTTTTATCATCCATTCGGTGTTTCTCAGAACGATGTATCCTGATCGATTCGACTCAATATCCTCTTTATAAGGACTCTTTAAGGACTCTTTTAAACCGCCTTTTTAATCTGACTTAACATTTTCTTAAAGCTGGGTCTTAACTTTATTTCTAATATGAATTTTGATAACCTCTTTAATCCGACTTTCGATAACTTCTCTAATCTGACTTAAAACCTTCTTTAATCTGACTCTTGACATCCTGTTGAACTCGAATCTTCATATCTTTTCAATTTGACTTTTAATGCCTTACTTTTTTTAAAATCTGAATCCGACTCTTAACGTCGTTTTAATTCTGAATCTTAGTGGCCCTTTTCAATCGAGCTCTTAACATCCTTTTAAATTTCATAATGTCCTTTTTTTTAATATGATTCTTAACGCCCCGACTGAATCTTAATCTTCCTCTTTAACTTTGAATCGTTAAAAAAAATTGGTCTGGCACTTAAATACCTATTTGATCCGACTCTTAACACTCTCTATTCTGACTCTCAACACTGCCTTGAGACTGACTCTCAGTACCTTTATGTTGATCTGAATTTTGTTTACACTCTTTTTAATCAAACTCTTAACACCCTTCTTAAAATCTGACTCATAACGACGTCTTTGATTCCAACTCTTAACACACTCTTTAATTCAGCTGTTAACGCCCCTTTCCTAACACCTCTTTCTCTTAAACGATACCCTTTGGTCTTTTGGTTCGGTCCGCGGCTGAGCACCTTCTTCAAAATCCCCGGATGTGTCGAAGGAAGTGTCGGGGTGGGGGGTGGGGGGTGGGAGGGAGATGACTGGCCCCCGTGAATAATACTTTCCGGGGGATCGGTGGTCATCTCGGCGGTCTTAGGCTGGCGGAGAGAGACGCTTAGGAAGGAAGAGAGAGATGAAGAGGAGGAGGAGGAGGAGGAGGAGGAGGAGGAGGAGGAGGAGGAGGAGGAGGAGGAGGAGGAGGAGGAGGAGGAGGAGGAGGAGGAGGAGAGGGAGATGAAGAGGAGGAGGAGGAGAGGGAAATGAAGAGGGATAGAAGGAGGAGGAGGAGGAGGGCAGGGAGGTGAAGAGGAGGAGGAGGAGGAGAGGGAGATGAAGAGGGATAGGAGGAAGAGGAGAAGAGAGAGATGAAGAGGGATAGGAGGAGGAGGAGGGAGTGAATAAGAGGAGGAGGAGAATTAGATGATAAAGGGGGAGATGGAAGAATGATGGGGGAAACAGAAGGGTGGAGAGTCCCCGAGACGCGTAGGAAGGAACAGGGAGATGAAGACGAAGAGGAGGAGGAGGAGAATAAGATGATAAAAATGGAGATGGCAGAATGAGGGGGTGGGTAGAAGGGTGGGGGTGAAGAGATGAGAATGAGGATTGAGTCCTAAGAAAGAGAAGAGAAGGCGGAGGAGAATAAATGATAAAATGGGAGATGGAAGAGGGGAGAATGAGATGAAGCGGGGAAATAGAAAGGGGTGTGATAGTATGAGAAGGAGGAAGAGGAGGA
>NC_061827.1:1468565-1471065 GCF_019202785.1 Penaeus chinensis | reverse complement strand
GGCAGATGCACAGAGAGACAGATGGGCTAATAAACAAACGTACAGACACATACACACAGATGGACAGGCAAGCATAGATGTAACCAAACAAATACAGACAGACACGAAATAAACAAACGTACAGACACATACACACAGATGGACAGGCAAGCATAGATATAGGTGTAGCCAGACAAATACAGACAGACACGAAAATTAATGAAATTAACTATTTAAGAAAACCCAATAACAACCACTACAGATTCGCCAACATGTCCGTAAACGAAACAAAACAAAATATATATTTTTTTAAAGTCACCGAAAACAAAAGATACATAGCGAGAAGTGACACGCGGGCGGCGAAACAGACAGACAGACAGACAGCTAGACAGACAGACAGGCAGGAAAGACAAAAGCCATCCGGGACTTTTGAATGGCTTCCTTCACACCTCCGGAGTCTCAAATGACGCGAGGATGAAGCTCCGTGTCTTGGTTTTGTGTGGGTGATGAAAAGAGTGAATGAGGGAGGGAAATGGGCGAGTGAACGAAGGGGGGGAGAAATGCAGCAAGGGGGGAAAGGGGGGGGAAAGGAGGAGGAGGAGGAGGAGGAGGAGGAATGGCGGAAGAGTGGAGGGAGAAAAGGGGAAGCTGGAAGAGGCTGCAAAAAATAATATTTGTGTGAATATATATATAATATATATGTATATATATATATATATAAATATATATATAATGTTATATATATGTGTGTGTGTGTGTGTGTGTGTGTGTGTGTGTGTGGGAATATGTGCTCGCACATACACAAACACATTTATGTGTATTTGAAGAGGAGAGAGAGAGAGAGAGAGAGAGAGAGAGAGAGAGAGAGAGAGAGAGAGAGAGAGAGAGAGAGAGAGAGAGAGAGAGAGAGAGCGAAAGCGAGTGTACGATTGCTAATGTTTTCTCACACACCCACCTTTTAGATCGGAAATTAGTGTGACAGAATCCTCTCCTCGCAAGGATTTCTGAACGCCGTTTCAACACCTCTACAGCTCAGGGCAAAAGCTGTCACCTGAATGCCACTTTTCGTATCATGTACAGTTGTATGGTAAATAAAACGTAGGATTAGTAATATTGAAAATAAAGATAGCATTGGTAAGAATAATAGAAATAATGATGATGATGATGATTATGATACTAGCAATGATAATAGTAATAATGATAACGATAACATTGATAAAAAAAAGAAAATGATGGTGATGATTATGATAAGGCAAGCAATTATTGATGATAGTACTACTACTAATAATAATGATATTGATAATAACGTCAGGATGATGCTAACAACAATATTAACCCAAACACATACAAACAAACAATTGACAGAAATATACACAAACAAACTAAACAGTGACATAAACACATTAATCCAGGCTTTACGACGCGGTCTCGTGCGGGCGAATATTGACGCGGGGCCCTCTGCTGGTCGCACCTGTTTTCGTGGCAGTTATAAAGGTGGAAAATTACGGGCGACTTGCTTCAAAGAATCAAGCTTTCGGGGAGGAGAGGATGGAAGGAGGAGCGGGGCGGAAGGTGATGCAGGAGGGGGGGGGAGGAGGAGGAGGAGGAGGAGGAGGAGGAGGAGGAGGAGGAGGAGGAGGAGGAGGAGGAGGAGGAGGAGAAGGAGGAGGAGGAGGAGGAGGAGGAGGAGAAGGAGGAGGAGGAGGAGGAGGAGGAGGAGGAGGAGGAGGAGGAGGAGGAGGAGGAGGAGGAGGAGAAGGAGGAGGAGGAAAAGGAGGAGGAGGAGGAGGAGGAGGAGGAGAAGGAGGAGGAGGAGGAGGAAAAGGAGGAGGAGGAGGAAAAGGAGGAGGAGGAGGAGGAGGAGGAGGAGGAGAAGGAGGAGGAGGAAAAGGAGGAGGAGGAGGAGGAGGAGGAGAAGGATGAGGAGGAAAAGGAGGAGGAGGAGGAGGAGGAGAAGGAGGGGGAGAGAGGGGGAGAAGAAGAGTCGGCATCAGTAGTAGTGATATAGTGATAGTAGTAGTAGTAATTACAGTCGTAACAGTAGAAGCAGTCGTAGTAGTAGATGTTGTAATACTAGCAGCAGTTGTATTACGAAACAGAGAGAGAGAGAGAGAGAGAGAGAGAGAGAGAGTTTAGTGACCTGTTCTCGTGATCTCTTTCGTCTCACATACCAGAAAAGCCATGTGTTCCTTATCTCACAGTAACTCCACTGTCCTCAGCCGACTCCAACAGGCCTACAGCTATCATGATGACAAAGTGACCTTAGAACACACTAATTCAACCCTTATTGCTCGTGAACGATTCCCATGCTATTATTCTGTTCTCCCTGTGTATAACTATGTGTTGTTTATACTCAAAACGTTCGTTAGAAAATACTTATTCTGAATCACAAAGTATATTACTGCTATCATTGTTGATATTCAAATGTCTTTATGTTTTGTGAATACTCAGCAATATGTGTCTCCTTATCACGAAGCTTTTTAGTCTTGTAAACACCATAACTCTTCTTACATACAACCGT
>NC_061827.1:1466516-1468465 GCF_019202785.1 Penaeus chinensis | reverse complement strand
TGAACCGTGCTCGTGGGTCGTTCTTCATCTCTCTTGAACAGACGTAATGATGCCAATGATCATATTTTCATCTCTCTTTATCTTGGTGTTTGTTATCGGTTTGTATCTCTGCCTCATCCTTCTCTTTCTTCTCCTATCTCTCTGTTTGTGTTTTTTGTCTTTGTCTTTTATTTCATATTTATCAGTATTTTAATCCTTTCTTTTCTTTTTTTGTTTTTGTTTCTCTCTCCTTATCCCGTCTTCTCTCACCTCTCCCGTTTTTTTGTTTTTTTTAATCTGCCTCTCCCCTCTCCCCTTTCTTCCACACTCACTCTCCCTCTCTCCCTCCCCCTCCTACCCCTCTCTCTCTTCTTTTTTTCTGAAATGACCGTTGCCCAATCAACTTCATTACGGTCATGTCAGTTCACCTTCAACTCTCTCTGATCATGTTAAATCAATTTCGCCCCCATGCTCGCTTTCCCAAGGCATATCATTATCTTCACCCAAAAGCACTCGTTCCCTAGTCTTATCTCGTTCGTCTTTTAAAATCCCTATTTTATTTTAATCCGGTGTGATATGTGCGTTTTATAATTCGTTTTTATCTATTTTTCATTCGTATTCTTTGTTTATTGTTTGTTTGTTTTAAGTTCATTTCTCAAAACGCGGTGTTTGTACATGTTCACAAGTTTTAAAGTTTATTGTATGGTTAATTTTCAAAACACATGTTCATCGTCCTGTAATGTAGGAAGGTTATTATCTAACATATTACAAACAGACATCACATATTTTCACTCTAGTTTTTTTTTTACTCAGCCATTGGGCATATTTTCACACGATGTTATTAAACAGCTAATCTTATAATTAACCTCAGGAGATTAATTCTGCTTATTACAGTCATATATCATCTTTCATGTATTCTTCAGTTTTGTTTATATCATGTACGTTGTATGAATGTTCTTTAATATTTAAAAAGATTAGGTTTAATGTTATGCTTGTGTTATAAAACCTCAGAGCCTGAAATGAAATAATCTGTAATGCTTTTAATTTTGTTTCTTTCTATCGTTTATATATATTTCATTACAAATAAATCGCAAAATGTAATTAACAATATTGCCTTATAATCGCAAAAATACCCAGAAATCCTTTTTATCCAAAAACAACGGATCTCTACAAAATCATCAACAGAACTAAGACGAATCATAAACCAAGTTGCATAACTCATTCGTCCATTGCATGAGCGACCATTCTCCACATCAGATCACACACACAACCTCATGCAGTGAGCACCCACCGAGGCAAACACGCAACCTCTCATCATGCACAAGCTCCTGATAGGTTGCAAAGCAGACATTCCCAGGAGGATAAAAGCTTCTTGGGACTTCAGTGGTTAATCTTAATGGCGTTGTTGTGATTGGCAGGTTCATCCAGGAACGTCTCTAAAGTGTTTTCCTTTTTCTTTTTTCTTGTTTTAATGGGGAAAAAAAGGGGGGAAGGAGGAGACCTAGGGGGGGGGGGGAGGTGGGGGTAAAGGGGGAAGATTGGCGAGAGAAAATTAGGGTAAAGGTAAGGTGGGTGGAGAGAAGAGGAGTGGGGAGGGGAGAGGGGAGAGGAGGAAGGGGAAGGGAGGGGAAGGGGAGAGGAAGAGAGAAATGGGGGAGGGAGGAGAGGAGGAAGAGGAGAGAGAGAAGGGGGGGGGGGGATTAAACGAGGAGGTTGGAAGAAGAGAGGAGAAGGGAGAGGGAAATAGGAGAAGAGAGATGGGGAGAGCAAAGGAGAGGGGAGAGAGGAATAAGAGAGGAGAGATGGGGAGAGCAGAAGAGAGAAGGGGAGAGGAGAGGAGCGAAGAGGAGAGGAAAGGAGAGTAGAGAAGGAGCGGAGAGAAGGGGAGAGGGGAGAGAGGAGAGGGGGGAAGGAGGGAGGAGCGGAAAGAAGGGGAGAGGGGAGAAGGGGAGAGGAGAGTAGAGAAGGAG
>NC_061827.1:1451516-1456516 GCF_019202785.1 Penaeus chinensis | reverse complement strand
GCACTCATTATGGAAATCGCACTAAACACTCACTTCCGGCTGTCGTGTCGTAGATAGCCGAAGGGGGGGGGGGGTGATGGGGGAAGGGGGGGGGGAAGGAGGAAGAGGGGGAGGAGGAGGAGGATGGGGAGAGGGGGGTGGGGGTGGATGAGGAGGAGGAGGAGGGGGAGGAATATGGGGAGAGGGGGGTGGGGGCGGGGGAGGGAGAATTGGAGGAGGAGGAGGAAGGGGTTGGGGGTGGATGAGGAGGGAGAGGGGGGAAAGGTGGGAAGGGGGGGGAGTGGTAGAGTAGAGGAGGCAAGGGAGAGAGGATTTGGGAGATGGTAGGGGAGGGGAGTCAAGGAGAGTACCATATGAATAAGAGGGGGGGAGGGGGGGATGAGGTTGGGGAAAAAGAGAAATAACATGGAAATTGGGGAAAGAACGAGGAATGTGAGGGAATGAATGGGTGGATAAAGGAGACTAGATAAAGCGGAAACTGCGAAATAGACGTGAAAGGGGAGACGGCGATAGAGAAAATGTGAGAGAATGTAGAGTCCTATAAAGAATGGGGAGTGGGGGGATGGGGATAAGAGGGGCATATGGGGAGTTAATAAATATAAGGAGAGTAGGAAATCAGGAAGGATGAAGTAGAAGGAAAGAGGAGGAAAGGAAGTAAATATGAGGAGAGAATTAGGAAGAGAGGAAGGACTGGGGATAAAAGAATGGGGAAATGGGGTTGGAGAAGAGAAGGGGAGAAATCAGAAAGGGGAAGGGGGAGAATATATAAATGAGGGAGAGGGAGAGAGAGAGAGAGAGAGAGAGAGAGAGAGAGAGAGAGAGAGAGAGAGAGAGAGAGAGAGAGAGAGAGAGAGAGAGAGAGAGAGAGAGAGAGAGAGAGTGAGAGAGAGAGAGAGAGAGAGAGAGAGAGAGAGGGTAAGAGAGAGAGAGAGAGAGAGAGAGAGAGAGAGAGAGTGAGAGAGAGAGAGAGTGAGAGAGAGAGAGAGAGAGGTAGAGAGAGAGAGAGAGAGAGAGAGAGAGAGAGAGAGAGAGGAGAGAGAGAGAGAGAGTGAGAGAGAGAGAGAGAGGGTAAGAGAGAGAGAGAGAGAGAGAGAGAGAGAGAGAGAGAGAGAGAGAGAGAGAGAGAGAGAGAGAGAGAGAGAGAAAGTGAGCGAGAGAGAGAGAGAGAGAGAAAGTGAGCGAGAGAGAACAAAGCGAATAAGAGAGACAGAAAAAATAGATAGATAAATAAAGAGTGAGAGAGAGAGGGGAGGGGATAGAAGAAAGAATAAGAATAAACAAAAATAAAAAATAAAACACTACATACACCTCTACATCTGTCCCTGGCATAGTAAGACGTACACATACTAACATACACGTCACACATACATACATAATGGAAAATAAGATCCTGCATACCTACATACAGCACAAATAAAAGAAAATTCAATTTAGAATATCCACGTTATCGAATAAATTCTCCCAATGATACATTTTTCAACATTTTCCTTCCCCGATATTAGAGACTTCGATGCTACGCAAGTAATGATCAGTGGTCTGGGTTTTTCTATTCAAGATTTTCGTGTTTTGTTCATGTATTCTGGCTTGTGATCACTATGTTGCGTTTCTCCTGTGTTTATTTTATTTTATTTTATCTTATTTTGCATGCGTAGTTGTTATTTCGTGATTTTTCGACATGAGGGAAGCGGAAATTGCAGTCGATTTTGGAAATTGTTATTGAAAGAAAATATATTGCTTTGTTTCTTTCTTTGTTTATTTCGTGATTTTTTTTATTTCTTCATTTTCTTTGGCGTCCTTATTCTCCGTATGAATGAAAATTTATTTAGAAGTGAAGTTATTGAAAACAATATGGAGAAAGGCAAAATGTTGCCCTCTGCTATTGAACTGGGCAATGCAGATCTATATGTAATATAAAGTAAAGTTTGGGCAATATAATATGTACTACAGAATATATATATATATATATATATATATATATATATATATATATATATATATGTATATACTTATATATATGTATATATATATATATATATATATATATATATATATATATATATATGTATATATATATATATGTGTGTGTGTGTGTGTGTGTGTGTGTGTGTGTGTGTGTCTGTGTTTAATCCTTCATTTATAAGTTCATCTATTTACTTATTCGTTCATCTACTTCTTCATAGGACCATCTCAGAAAGGTATATAATCGTCCGAGTGTGTATTTAGCACATACATGCATATTCATACACACAAGATTTGCACTTATTCCATTCATCCTGACTTATTACCATACGCGTGACCACAACGAAGCGCGGTAAAGTACCTCTGGAGTTACTGATGCCTTGTTCAGCTGACCTTCATTTGCATACAGGCTACGGATACCGGATATGAGGCCTACCCGCTTGCCCTGTCAGAGAGGTATGTAAGTGTGGGAGGTGGAGTTGGGGAAGGGGAGGGGAGGAGGGAGGGGGGGGAGTAGGGGGGAAGGAGGGGAGTAAATGGGGAAGTGAGGGGGAGGAGGGAGAAGGGGAGGTGAGGGGGAAGTGGGGGTATAGGGGGGAAGGAGGGGGGTATTTGGGAAGTGAGGGGGTGGAGGGAAAAGGGGAGGGGAGGGGGAAGTGGGGGGAGGAGGGGGGAAGGAGGGGGAAATGGGGAAGTGAGGGGGTGGAGGGAGAAGGGGAGGTGAGGGGGAAGTGGGGGTATAGGGGGGAAGGAGGGGGGTATTTGGGAAGTGAGGGGGTGGAGGGAGAAGGGAAGGTGAGGGGTGTAGGGGGGGAGGAAGGGTGAAATGGGGGAGTGAGGGGGTTGGAGGGAGAAGGGGAGGTGAGGGGGAAGTGGGGAAGTTTGGGGGAAAGGGAGGGGAGTGATAGGAAAGAGGGGGAAGGTGAAGTGGAGGGGAGGAGGTGGGAAAGTGAGATGAGGGGGGGGAAGGGAAGGGGAGGGGGAGGTGGGGAAGTTAGGGGGGGAAGGGGAAGTGGGAGGAAGACCAGGAAGGGAGAGGAAGGGAGGAGGAGGGGAAGTGAGGGAGAGTAGGAGAAATGAGGGAGAGGAGGAGAAATGAGGGAGAGAGGGAGAAATGAGGAGGAGGGGGGAAGTTGCGAAAGCGGGGAAGCTAAGGTGGGGAGTCGGTAAGGGGGTGAGGAGTAGGATGGAAAAGTTGGGGAAAGTTTGGAGGTAGAGGGCCGGGAGTGAGAAGGAGATGGGGGGGAGGGGGGAGGCAACGGGGGAGGGGGTGAGTGGGGGTAAGTGGGGAGTGGGAAAGGGAGGGGGGGAAGGAGTGTGAGGGGGGAGGGGGAGAGAGGGGAAGATGAGGAAGAAAGGAAAGGTGAAAAGAGATGAAACCGTAAACATCTTCGAGACGGAGAGGGAGAGAAAAAGGGAAGAGGAGGACGAGGAGGACGAGGAGGAGGAGGAGAAGGAGTAGGAGAAGGCGAAGAAGGAGGAGGAAGAGACAGAAGGAAGAAGAGGAGGAGGAGGAGGAGGATTAGAAGGAGAAGAAGGACGAAGAGGATGAAGAAGAGGGCAAGGCGAAGGAGGAGGAGGAGGAGGAGACAGAAAGAAGAAGAGGAGGAGGAGGATTAGAAGGGGAAGGAGGACGAGGATGAGAAAGAAGGAAGAGGAAGAGGAGAAAGAATAGAAGGAGCAATGTAAGAAAGAAACAAACAGAAATAAAAGAACTTAAAGGGAGAGGGGGGGGGGTAAAAATTACACATTTTCTCTCGTGGGGGGGTTGGGGGGGGGTGAGAGGTATACCTGCAATATATTTTGAACTAAATTTGGTTGATATTTATAATGTTGAACCGCATTCACTGTAATAATTTTTTTTTTCTTTTATTAAGGTATAAATGAGAATGAATATCTTCGCAATACAAGTAATGTATCTTTCGAATATAACAAAGATCTATTCGTAACCAGTTAGAAATACATATAGAAACATGCGTACATGCATACAAACATACATACATATATACATAAATACATACATACGTACATACATACATACATACATACATGCATACATACATACGTACATACATGCATACATACATACATACATACATACATACATACATACATACATACATACATACATTCATACATGCATACATACATACATACATACATACATATATACATACATACATACATACATACATACATACATTCATCCATCCATCCATCCATCCATCCATACATACATACATACATACATACATACATACATACATACGTACATACATGCATGCATATAGAAATATGCATACATGTAAAACAAAGTAAAACAAGCAAAGTCAAACATACCAGTAGATGAAACAAACAAACAAATAAGACAAAACAGACGAAACGAACAAACAATTTAAAACAAAGTCAAACGCAAAGACAGTTGAAACAAACAAACAAAAAAAGATTTGAAGCAAACAAAGTCAAACAAACAAACAGACACTCACAAGCAGACGAACCGCACAAGCAAGCAGGCAAGGCAAGCAGGCGAGACATTATACCGCGAGAGGTCATTTTCGCTCATCCCCCCCTCCCCCTCCCCGTCTCCCTCCCCCTCCTCTCTCTACCCTTCCCCATGCCTCCCCCCCCCTTCCCCTCTCTCTTCCTCCTCACCCTTTCCCCGTCCCCTTCTCCTTTCCCCCTCTCCCATCTTCCCCACCCGTCTCCCCTCCCCCTACCCCACTCCTTCTTCCTTCCTCCCCCTCCCCTTTCCCCTCCCTCCTCCTCTCCAATCCCTCCCCTTTCCCCTCCCTCCTCCTCTCCCCTCTCTCTCCTTCTCCTTCCCCCTTCTCCTCCCCCCTTCCTTTCCTCCTCCATTTCCCCTTCCCCCTCCTCCTCCCCTTTCCCCCCCCCTCCTCCTCCCCCTCTCTCCCTTTCCCCTCCCTCCTCCTCTCCCCTCTCTCTCCTTCCCCTTCCCCCTTCCCCCCCCCCTTCTTTCCTCCTCCATTTCCCCTTCCCCCCTCCTCCCTCCCTCCTCTTCCCATCCCTCCCCTCTCCCCTCT
>NC_061827.1:1443401-1445901 GCF_019202785.1 Penaeus chinensis | reverse complement strand
TTGCCACGCGTTTCCACTGTACCACGGCGGCCCCACACATTCAAATACAGTACAACCACCTATAAAAATCACACACACACACACACACGCACACTTACACACCTGCCCACCCACTCAAGTACATAAAACGTACGCACCCACCCACCCACGTACACAAACGCCCACCCGCCCATGTACACACCCACCCACCCGCCTACGTACGCACAAACAATGACGCAAATTCACAAAACGTACGCAAATGTACAGAAAACTTACGCAACCACCCACGTACACCCCTACCCACCCGCCCATGTACACCCCACCACCCACCCACCCGCCCACGTACACCCAACCCACCCGCCCACCCACCCACCCACCCGCCCACGTACGCACACACAATGACGCAAATTCACAGGTGAGGTCGGAGGCACAGAAGTGACAGCGAGTCCGCTTTATTTACACCTTCTTACCTGTGATGATTTATTACCTTGCGAAGCGTGACCCTATGACCTCTCTTTGTGGTAGGGAGGAGAGGGAGGGAGGGAGGGGAGGGAAGGAGGGAGAGGAGAAGGGAGGGAGGGGAGGGGAGGGAGGAGAGGGGGAATGAGGGGAGGGGAGGAGGTAGAGGAAGGGAGAGGAGGGGAGAGGAGGGGAGGGGAGGGGGGAGGAGGGGAGGGAAGGGAGGGGAGGGAAGAGAGAGGAAGAGAGGGAGGGGAGGGGAGGGAGGAGAGGAGGGGAAGAGAGAGGAAGAGAGGGAGGGGGGGAGAGGAGGGAAGGGAGAAGAAAAGGAGGTAGGAGGGAGGTTAGGGGGGGAGAAAAGACTTTAAGAAACACTAAAGGAAATAGGAGATGGGGAGAAGAAGGAAGAAGAGGAGGTGGAGGAGAAGAGGAGGAAGAAGAGGAGGTGGAGGAGAAGAAGAAGGAAGAGGAAGAAGGAATAGTAGGAGGAAGAGAATGGGAAAAGGAGAAGGAAGAAAAAGAGGAAGAGGATGAAACGGAGGAGGAAGAAGAGACAGAGGAGAAGATAATGGTAGCAAAAGAGGGAAGGGAGAGACGATGAGGGAAGAGAAAGAAACAGCAATAGAAAGGTAGACGAACATTGAAAGGAGATGGAAGGGAGGAGGTAAGGAAGAGAGGGAAGAGAGGGGGGGGGGGGGGGTAGAGGTATTTCGAGAGACGTAACGAAAGATGAGATAGATGGACTGTGGTGAATGAAGCTGCTAGTGATGGCGAGATAATGCTATTGAGAAATGATTGAAAATTGTCCGGTACGGGTGTGTGTGTGGGGGGGGGGGAGAGGGGGCCATTGATGAGCGATAGATGCGTACGAAGAGTGGAAAGGAGAGAGAAGGAGGGAGGGACACAAAACATATCAGACGTGACTGAGGGAGAAAGGGGAGGGAGGGGGGCTGAGAGAGAGGTGGGAGAGGAGGGAATGAGAGAGAGAGAGAGAGAGAGAGAGAGAGAGAGAGAGAGAGAGAGAGAGAGAGAGAGAGAGAGAGAGAGAGAGAGAGAGAGAGAGAGAGAGAGAGAACGAAACCAAAAAGAGGGACAAAGAACGAAACGAGAGAGAGAGAGAGATCGAAAGGGGGGATGGGAGAGAGAGAGAGAGAGAGAGAGAGAGAGAGAGAGAGAGAGAGAGAGAGAGAGAGAGAGAGGAGAGAGAGAGAGAGAGAGAGAAGAGAAGAGAAAAAAAGGAACTAGAGAGAGAGAGAAAGAGAGAGAGAGAGAGAGAGAGAGAGAGAGAGAGAGAGAGAGAGAGAGAGAGAGAGAGAGAGAGAGAGAGAGAGAGAAGAGAAGAGAAAAAAAAGGAACTAGAGAGAGAGAGAAAGAGAGAGAGAGAGAGAGAGAGAGAGAGAGAGAGAGAGAGAGAGAGAGAGAGAGAGAGAGAGAGAGAGAGAACGAACCCAAAAAGAGGGACAGAGAACGAAACGAGATAGAGAGAGAGAGAGAGAGAGAGAGAGAGAGAGAGAGAGAGAGAGAGAGAGAGAGAGAGAGAGAGAGAGAGAGAGAGAGAGAGAGAGAGAGAGAGAGAGAGAGAGAGAGAGAGAGAGAGAGAGAAGAGAGAGAGAGAGAGAGAGAGAAGAGAAAAAAAGGAACTAGAGAGAAAGAGAAGAGAGAGAGAGAGAGAGAGAGAGAGAGAGAGAGAGAGAGAGAGAGAGAGAGAGAGAGAGAGAGAGAGAGAGAGAGAGAGAGAAGAGAAAAGAGAAACTAAAGAGAGAGAGAAAGAGAGAGAGAAAGAGAGAGAGAGAGAGAGAGAGAGAAGAGAAAAGAGAAACTAGAGAGAGAGAGAGAAGAGGAAATAGAAACTAGAGAGAGAGAGAGAAGAGAAAATAGAAACTAGAGAGAGAGAGAGAGAGAGAGAGAGAGAGAGAGAGAGAGAGAGAGAGAGAGAGAGAGAGAACCAAAGGAAAACATCTAATCCATAGGCAAAAGTAAACGCATTAAGGACCTAAAGCCTCATTACAGATTACCAATATCACCGCGCGACCAGCTCTCTCAAACGAAGCTGCATTCTGTC
>NC_061827.1:1430901-1435901 GCF_019202785.1 Penaeus chinensis | reverse complement strand
TGCGTGTGAGTGTGAGTGTGCGTCTACCTTCCTAAACTGTTTGCAACGTGCAAATACAACCTCCCTCCCTGCTGGAACAGATTAGCTTTTATCCCTTCCAACTATCACCTTCCCGATGCTGACAGCGAACATTTCAAGAAACATGTATGCTGTTTATCATAAATGTGCGTGTGAGTGTGTTCTCGGGGGGGGGGGCTTCCTGGGGAGGTGGGGGGGAGGGTAGTCTGTGACACATGAAAGGGAACAGAGAAAGTGTGAGAGAAAGAGAATAAATGAGAGAGAGAAGAGGGGAGAAGAACACACACACACACAACACACAACACACACATACCTCCCCCCCACCCACCCACCCACTCACACACACACACACACACACACGAACTCAGAGAAAGAAAATTTACGAGAACCAAGAATCCACGAAGAGAAAAAAAAAAAAAAAAAAAAATATATATATATATAACATAAAAAAAAATATATACATTTATATCCCCCCAAAACTCTGCAATGCATAACTATCACACGAGGCAAGACTGGATCCAAAACAACATAATTCTCCCGAACTAACCGAGGCTTTGCAAGACGTGGCAATTGTGGATGAATGTATCAGTCAGCGAAGAGGGAGCGTTGCCTGAATGCTCTGACTTCCTGTCTCTGCCTTCCTCACAGAATTCTCAACATTTGGGTAAATTTGGTTGGTGACACACGCAGGGCAAAGACGAAAGAGGGAGGAGGGGGGAGAGAGAGGGGGAGAAATGGGGGGGAGGGGGAGGGGGGGGGAGAAATGGGTGTGGGAGGGAGAGAGAGGGGGAGAGGGGAGAGGGGAGAGGAGGGAGGAGGAATGGGTGTGGGAGGGAGAGAGAGGGGCGGGGAGAAGGAGAGTGAGAAGAAAGTGAGGGAGGGGAGAGGGGAGAGGTTGAGAAGAAAAAGAAGGAAGGGAGGAAATGAGAGAGAGAAGGAGAGAACGAGAGAGACAGACAGACAGATAGACAGACAGACAGATAGACAAACAGACAGACAGACAGACAGAAGAGACAGACAGACAGACAGAGAAGCAGACAAACAGACAGACAGACAGACAGAAAGAGACAGACAGACAGACAGACAAACAGACAGAGAAGCAGACAAATAGACAGAAAACTAAACAAAGAGACAGATATGTCTTTGCTCAGTTGCTTGTTTGTTTGCTTGCTTATCTTCATTTTCCTCTAAGCATTATTATTCTATCGTTATTGTATGTAGTCCTAAGGTAATAAAGACAACATTTCCTTCAAATTCTAGTTTAATACATCCTGTTATTAACAACGAAATATAATCATGTTGGATTAATTACTTAAAATATATTCGTGTCTCCTAATGAGAATAATTTTGAAAATGAAGTCAAGATCTAAGAAATTTATCATCATTATCATAATCTTCTTTTAACTTTTTTTTTGATGTATAAAATCTAATTTCCCTTGATGTCTAAGTAATATATATTTTTTTCAATTATTTTTATTCTTGGTCACTTATCTCTCTCTCTCTCTCTCTCTTAATTCTCTAGGTATTTATGCATATTCTATTCTGGTTCTCCATTTTCTCATTTTCTTCAATATTCATATTTATGTATCATTATTTCTTTATTGTCTTTCTCTCTGTCTTTCGCTTCTTTTCTTTTCATTTCTTTAGTTTTTTTTCCTAGGTTAAATTCTAACAGATGAATATTTTTTTTTCTCTCTTTCTCTCTCTCTCTCTCTCTCTCTCTCTCTCTCTCTCTCTCTCTCTCTCTCTTTCTCTCTCTCTCTCTCTCTCTCTCTCTCTTTCTCTCTGTCTATCTATCTATGCATCATTATCTATCTATCCTTCTATCTCCTACTCTCTTTCTCCTAGTCCCTCTTTCTCTCCGTCTGGCTGTCTACTTCTTTATTCTCTCTCCCTCCATTCCCTCCCTTCGCCCCTTTCCTAATTCCTTCTCCTTACCTCTCTTCCTCTTCTTCAACTCTATCAAAAAAAAAGAAGAAAAAAAAAGAGATCTGTCATCACTCATTCTAATCCTCTCCCCCCCTCTTCCTACCCCTCCCCTCTCCCCCTCCCCGTCCCCTACTCCTCCTTCCCTTCCCCCCCTCCCCCTCCTTCTCTAGCCTCCCCCCCCCCCCCCCCGCCGCCGCAAGAGGCATATAAAAGGAAAGCCTCAGCAATTAACGAATTTTCAAAATCATCCTCCTGATTAGAGATAAAGTGAAAACCGTTATGCAAATTACAGGCGAGACCGTGAATATATTAAGCTCTGGGTATTCACTAAGTTTGTTTTTTATATATTTATATATATAGGCCTATGCATTCCTTCTCGAAGTAAATTATAAATTTGTATGTGTCTGTTTAGTTGATATTTGACACAATTAGTATTTGTACTGTTACTAGTAGCTGGCCTAGTAGCAGTTGTAATATTTTAGCAGTATAAGTAGTAGTAGTTGTAGTAGTAATACTAGTAGTAGTGTAGTAAAAGCAGTAGTTCTAGTAATAGTAGTAGTAACAGTAGGAGTAGTAGCAGTAGTAGTAGTAATAGTAGTAGTAGTTGTTGTAGTAGTAGTAGTAATAGTAGTAATAGCAGTAGTAGCAGAGTAGTAGTAGTAGTACTAATAAAGGAAGTGGTAGAAGTACTTATATAAGTGGCGGTACTAATATTACATTACGTATTTAAAGTTACATTCAAATTCTCACATTTAATATGAATATTTTATCATTAGCATCACGGCCATCATTACTACGATTTTTTTTAAAAGCTTATCACTATCTACATCACTGTGAATCCTCATCATTATCTTTTCTTCCTTTCTTCTTCTTATTATTATTATCATTATTATCTTTTCTCTTTGTTTCTCTTTTTTTTCCGTTTTGTTTTTTTGTTTGTTTGTATTTGCTTTCAGTTTATTCAGTGGATGGATATGATAAAAAAAATAGATCTTAATGTCTTAAATATCTATCATCTAGTTTTATCTATAACGATAGATATGGAGGGAATGTTATCATCAGAATCACAGGAGATCACGATTTTCCTGTATTTACTTATTATTCATTTAGCTGTTTATCTCTCTTCCTCTTTTGGCAACCCCAGAGAGAGGAAAAGAAATAGACACACATCTTGACTACAGACATACACATTTACATGTGTGTGTGTGTGTACGCATGTATGTATGTATATATATATATATATATATATATATATATATATATATATGTATATATATGTATATATATACATATACATATATATACATATATATATACATATATATATGGGTATATATGTATATATATATATATATATATATATATATATACATATATATACATATATATGCGTGTGTGTGTGTGTGTGTGTGTGTGTGTACATATACACATATATATATATATATATATATATATATATATATATATATATATATATATATATATTATATACATATGCATTTACATATGTATATACATAAACATAAATAAATACATATACACACAAATATAAATATATGCATATGCACATACACACACACATACAAACACACATCACACACACACCCATGCACAAACTAAAACAAATGCCACTCAGCCTGCAACGCAAAGGAAAACAGCAACAGATCTGGAAAACATTAAGTTATTTCCCCGTGCGATGGCCGCGGTAACAACCCTGCTCTACACCCATAAAATAATCATAACTTATGTTGTAGTGGAAGGAACTCGGGAGGGTTTTCCACTTCTGCGTGGAAAGAGGTAGGGGGAGGGGTGCATTGTGTGTGGGTTTGTGTGTGTGTGTGTGTTTATGTGTGTGGGTTTGTGTGTGTGTGTGTGTTTATGTGTGTGGGTTTGTGTGTGTGTGTGTGTTTATGTGTGTGTGTTTGTGTGGGTGTGTGTGTGTTTGCTTGTGTGTGTGTGTGTGTGTGTATTTGTGTTTGACTGTTTGTATTTGTTTGTTTGTGTGTTCTTGTGTTTGTTTCTGTAAGGGGGTGATTGCGAGGCTTTGCATGTGTGTTTGTTTGTTTGTATATGTCTGTATGTGTGTTTGTGAGTGTGCCTACGTATTTGTGTATACGTGTCTGCGATTTTATGTACCTGTGTTGGTGTGTGTGTGTGTGTGTCTGTGTGTGTGTCTGTGTGTGTGTGTGTGTGTGTGTGTGTGTGTGTGTCTGTGTGTGTGTGTGTGTCTGTGTGTGTGTGTCTGTGTGTGTGTGTGTGTGTGTGTGTGTGTGAGTGTATGTGTGTGTATGTATGTGTAGGTGTGCATGTGTGTGTGTGTGTATGTGTGTAATAGATTAAACAAGAGCCTATGCATATGTATGATAATAATAACTGTTATTATGTGTTGTTTACGAGTATTTTCATTCATGTATATACTTGTGAATGTCTTTGTTGCAGGGCGTGGGTTGTATTTTTGTCTATCTGTGTTTTTATTTGTTTGTTTGCTTGCATTGTGTGTGTGTGTGTGTGTCTGTGCGTGTGCGCGCGCGCGCGCGCGTGTGTGTGTGTGTGTGTGTGTGTGTGTGTGTGTGTGTGTGTGTGTGTAAATTAACAACGACATGAGCAAACCCGATAGCATATGTATTCATATTTTTGTGTACGTAAATGTTTATGCAAATTACTAGCAGTTTCCTGATGCACAGTGATACAAAATCTCCATCAAAAGTGCAACAGCAAGAACAAGAAAAGAGAAAAGAAGAAAGAGAGAGCGAGAGAGAGAGAGAGAGAGAGAGAGAGAGAGAGAGAGAGAGAGAGAGAGAGAGAGAGAGAGAGAGAGAGAGAGAGTGAGAGAGAGAGGGAGAGAGGGAAGGAGAAGGAGAGAGAGAGAGAGAGAGAGAGAGAGAGAGAGAGAGAGAGAGAGAGAGAGAGAGAGAGAGAGAGAGAGAGAGAGAGAGAGAGAGAGCGAGAGAAAGAGAAAGAGAAAGAGAAAGAGAGAGAGAGAGAGAGAGAGAGAGAGAGAGAGAGAGAGAGAGAGAGAGAGAAAGAGACAGACAGACAGACAGAATTAGAGA
>NC_061827.1:1413565-1416065 GCF_019202785.1 Penaeus chinensis | reverse complement strand
ATGTTTTGTTATTACTGGTGTTTATTTGGTTATTGCTTATTGTCACAGTTATTGATTACCATTTCTGTTATTGATTTCATTATTGCTTATAAGTATTGTTATTTATTTTATTTTTTTCATATTAACGTCATTAAAGTTATTAATTATTATTCCAATTGTCAATAACTCGTATCTTGTCATTAATATCAGCTCTATCACTGCTTGATATTACTATTATTAAAATTATTTTTGCTTCTCATTATTTGTCGAAGATGAAACTAAAATAGAATTGCTCTTATTCATATTAACCGATTTACTGAAATTACCCTTTTTAAGCCGCGTTTGAAAAGTTCGTAATTGATCTCAGTTTTGAAAGCTCTATTGTTGTTGTAATGTTTGTCTGTTCCACGAGGAGAGTTGCCAGCGGGTGTTTATAAGCTTACAGGTAACTCTGATTCCATTATTTAAAAAAACGAAAAAAATGCCGTTTTTTTTTTTGTTTTTTTTGGTATCGGTAACTGTTTGATTGTGATTGTTTAGTCGATTTTTGTGTTTTCTTCTTGTTTTATCGTTACTGCTATTCTTGAACAAATGACATTTTCTTTGCTATTATTATTGTTATTATTATGATTATTGAACGTTTTTATTATTTTTGTTATTGTCTTTACACAAAAATAACTTTTTCCCCCAAGAACTGTTACTTGCTAAATCAATCTTCTCTTTTTTCTTTCCTTTTTTTCAAAACAGACAATTTATCGTTTTTTTGTGTTCCGTTATTCCCTTCCAACATTATCCATTCATAGTTTGTTGTTCTGTTGCAACGCCCATGACCTGCACGCCCGCATTTCATCGCGTCTTGCTTTGCAACGATGATCCGTCAGTCAGCTGTTGCGTCGCCTTGCTCTCCTCGCCGCGTCTCCGGTTTGATAAATTGTCCTCACAGTTTCCTCATTACGAGCCTCGATAATTGTTCCCGAGTGTCGCATCGCGCTGAAGGCCCTCATTAACGGCTGCTAATTACCCCCCCCCCTCTTCCAGAACTCCCCCTACCCCTACCCCCCTTTAATCGCAAATTGATTGTCGGGGACTCCTTGGTAATCACAAGCACCTGATGACCAGAAACGTTTTTAAAAAGTCCCTCCTCCTCCTCCTTCTCCTCCCCCTCCTCCTCCTCCCCCTCCCCCTCCCCCTCCCCCTCCCCACCCCCTCCAAGTCGCCTAATGATTCCCCCATGATTTCGCCTAATTACGGGTGATTTTTGTCCCCCCCCTCTCCCCCCTCCCCCCCCCATTCACCCCAACCCTTAATTAACTTCATTGTGAGGTTTAGGCTTCATCATTAGCCATCCCGTGAGGCTGTTTCTCCTCACCGCTTGGAAATCTTGGTTGATGGTTTGCCTCTTCGCTTGCCTCTTGATTGCATGGCGGGGGGGGAGGGGGGAGTGGGGAGAAGGGGGTAGGGAAGAGGAGAAGGGAGAGGGGGTTAGAGGGAGGGGAGAGGGGAGAGAGGGGGGGCGTACGTGTCCTCATGGCGCTTCATGACTTCTCGGCGAATGTCTGTGGGTCATGTTTGTCACCTTACTGCCTCTTTCCATTATCTCCCCCCCCCACCTCTCCCTTCTTCATCATGGGTCATTATAGTTTCCCAAGCTCTCCTCCTCCTCCCTTCATTCCACTTTCTCTCTCTCTCTCTCTTTCTCTCTCTCTCTCTCTCCCTCTCTCCCTCTCTCCCTCCCTCCCTCCCTCCCTCCCTCCCTCCCTCCCTCCCTCCCTCTCCCCCTCTCTCTCCCTGCTCTCTCCCCTCTCTTCTCCCTTCTCGTGCTCTCTCCCCTCTCTTCCCTCTAAAACATAAGTCCCCTCCTCTCTCTCTCTCTCCCCCGCTCATCCCCTTCTCCCTCTCGCTCCTCATCCTTTGTCTCCGCACGCAATCAGTCACAACTCCCTCTTGTTACTTTCTCTTCTCTGCCTCCCTCCCCTCCATCTCTCTCACCCTCCCCCCTCCTCCTAAAATCCCCCCTCCCCTCCCCCTTCTCTCCCACCTACCACAAAGGGGGGGCGTCACCTATGGTCAGTTTCCAGTGTTTACCAGAGAGACCAGTTTTCTTTTATTTTCCGCCATATTTCTTTTTTTCTGTAATAAAATATTATATTTTAGCAGTTGTGGCGTGATTTTTAGGAAATAAATCATTGTTTTTGATTTTTGGCTCACACTCTCCATCGTTGGTGTGTGTGTGGTTGTTTGTTGTTGGTTGTTTGTTTGCTTTCCTTTTCTCGCATTATATAAATCCTTCTAAACGCCTTCCTTAACGATTCACATTTCTTAAAGATCAAATAATAGAAATGTTCAGAAGGACGTAAGTACGGAAAGTTAGCAATCCCCCCAACATAGCCGAGGCAAAACACCCTCGACGTCTGCCTCGCCGTAAGGAAAACACTGGCGTCCCTCTCGCCCCGGCACCCAACGCCCAAAACGAAGGCTGATCGGTGTTACGTAAGTCTCAAGCTCACCCCCCCCCTCTCAC
>NC_061827.1:1402771-1413465 GCF_019202785.1 Penaeus chinensis | reverse complement strand
AAGTTGCATATGATGTTAATTTGGTCCTTAAGCTATTGTGATAATACTGGGATTTTTCGACTTTGTTTTGGTGTTGTTTTAGAGTTATGTGGCAGTTTCATCTTGTTTTGGGTGTTATTTTAGATGAATGTGTGTGTGTGAGATGATAAATATATAAATGCATGTGTTTGTTTTTGAATAGTATGTGTTAATTTTATCTATGATGTTAAGTTAATGTGGGGGCGTCAGGAGCCTTCCTCCCACGAAGCGTTCGAGAGACTAATGTGGTCGCCTTTTGCAGACGTGAGCGAGGGCGGGTGCGAGGACGGCGACAGCGAGGGCGTATGCGAGGCGCCCCCAGCCTGCCACCCCGCCACCGACCCGCCGCCCCCGCCGCCCTTCAGTCCGCCGCCGCCGCGCCCGCAAGCCATGGAGGGCCGAGCCGCAGCCGCAGCCACCAAGCTGGGCCGCATGTCGCCCTCCGTCTACGTGGGCGGAGGCACCCTGGGCCGGGTCAGCCCGGGCCATGACCTCGGCTACCACACGCTCGTCACCCGGCAGACGCCCACGCCCACCCGCGACCGCACGACGCCCTCGCCCTGGTCCGACGTCAGAGCCTCGCCCTTCCCCGCGCTCGACCTGTCGGCGCTGTCCTCTTGCCCGCGGTCGTCGCCGCGCCCACAGCTGCCGCAGGTGCCGCCACAGCAGGGCCAGACCACGCCGCAGCCGCAGCCGCAGCTGGAGACCACGGACCAGCTGCTGGCCACGTACAAGGGCAAGCGCGTGGCGCGGTCGTCGCCGTTCGACAAGCTGAGCGACGAGCTGGTGGTGCGCATCCTGTCCTTCCTGCCGACCAACGCCGTGTGCCAGTGCGCGCGCGTGTGCCGCAGGTGGTACGTGCTGGCGTGGGACCCGCGGCTGTGGGCCACCATCACGCTCACCAGCGACGCCATCCACGCCGACAGGGCCATCAAGCAGATCACCAGACTCCTCGCCAGGGACTCCGGCGGCTGCGTCCACGTCGAAAAGGTGAGGCGCTGGAAGGTTTAAATTGATCATAATGAAAGATATTGACGCATTTCCCTCCTGTTCTTCAGCTTCCTTCTTCCCTCGCCAGTCGCAGACTGCTTCCCCTTCTGTCACCCCCCCCCCCCCTTCTCGCCTCGCTCACCTCCGCCTCTCCCCGCAGGTGATCCTCAACAGCTGCTCCCGCCTGACGGACCGCGGGCTGTCGCTGATCGGGCGCCGGTGCCCCGAGCTGCGTCATCTGGAAATCAAGGGCTGCGTCAACGTCACCAACATCGGGATCTTTGAGCTGGTCACGCAGTGCGTTAATCTCGACCACCTAGACGTCACTGGTAAGTTGGGCGGTCGTCCTGTGGTCGTCCTCGTGGCACGACCAAGAGGCGTCTGGGAATAGCCAGGGGAAAATATTTTGGCATTGCTGTCTCCTTGAAACCATTTTGTATCATTGGAGTTAAATCTTTGTATCATTGTTTTTATAATTATTACAATAAGAGCTAATGCTTCAGTTCTGCAAATCCTACTGATTGGGGCAGCAAAGACACGCCTGGTAACCGGTATCCTCCCCCCAGGTTGCCACCAGATCACCTGCATCCACCTGACCCAGCAGGGCAACGTGGAGCCCGAGCCTATGCATTCCCGACAGCTTTACCTCCAGTACCTCGACATGACGGACTGCTACGCCCTCGAGGACCAGGGCCTCAAGGTCATCGTCAAGAACTGTCCACAGCTCCTCCACCTATACCTCAGGAGATGTATTAATATCACAGGTGAGTCTCCCGGGCTTCGTTTGACTTGTCCTGTAGCAAAAAGTAAATTAACTGGAATGTTCGTCACAGCCACAGTCTTTTCGTCTTTGGAGGCCAAGTGAAGTCTTTTATATTACAGAGACAACAATTTCTCTTCCACAAACGTATTTTTTTTAGTTACATTAACTATATAACTGATACAAAAGTGTAGACGCAGACGGTGACGGACCTGTATTTTCCAGATGCGGGGGTGAAGCACATGGCCAGCTACTGCCTGATGTTGCGGGAGGTCAGCGTGTCCGACTGCGTCCAGATCACGGACTTCGGCATGTACGAGCTGGCCAAGCTGGGTCCCAACCTGCGCTACCTGAGCGTGGCCAAGTGCGACCAGATCAGCGACGCGGGCATTAAGCAGATTGCCCGCCACTGCTACAAGTTGCGCTACCTCAACGTGCGGGGCTGCGAGGCTGTCAGCGACGACTCCATGGAGATGGTGGCCAGGTCGTGCCCGAGGCTGCGGGCGCTCGACATCGGCAAGTGCGACGTCACCGACAACGGCATGAAGCTCATCTCGGAGCACTGTCCGAACCTAAAGAAACTCTCGGTGAAATCCTGCGACATGATCACCGACCGCGGCGTGCAGTATATCGCTTACTATTGCCGCGGCCTTCAGCAGCTCAATATTCAGGACTGCCAAGTGACTATTGATGGCTACAGGACAGTCAAGAAGCACTGCCGACGATGTATCATAGAACATACTAACCCCGGCTTCTTTTAGTGGTGTGCGCGCTCGTGCGTCAGTGTTCCCCAGTGTCGTGCCAGTGATTAGAAAAATCATACCAGTGCCAAATAATGTGAGCCCTTGTCACTTCGGCCCACTAACAAGACCCGCGACCTGCGGCAGCTGAGCTCGGTGCCAGCGTGCCATGCAGCGAATGCAAGTGCCAACTCACCTGTGCCAAGTTGACAGTGCCAAAGTGGTGAGGTGACTCCCTTAAGCATCAACGTACTCACTCCTCTGTGTACCAAAGTAATGCTACTGTCGTGCAGTGTACAGTGTCAGATGTTGCTTTGTAGTATGTACAGTCCTCCCAGCAGTAGTGCCAGTTCTCTCGTACGTTCTGTAGCCTTTTTGCCTTATGTTCTGTGATTATAGACCCGAGAATCCCTGGCTCCACATGTGAGCCCCGAGGCGGTCTGTCCTCCGCGCGCAAGGCTCGTTGGGCGCGAGCTTTTGCCCGGATGCCGTGACCTTCTCCCCCACAATGGCGACGTGACCTCGGAAGCCGGAAGCGCCTGTCTGCTGCGCCCTGCGCGAGCGAGCGTGCGGCTGAGCGCGTCACCAGAGCGCCCCAGAGACCCCGTGGCAAGGGTTTCTGACACGGCTTTTAGGCAAGCCCCGCACGACCAGTGTGAAGACTGCGCGAGTCTTCCCTGTCACCTGGAGTGCGCACGGTGCCACGAAGAGCGTCGACAAGCATGTACAAAGCCAGTTCGTGTCCGAGGCACTGTGAATAGTGCCAAATGCCTCTACAGAGTGACTTCATAGTGTAGAGGGCAGTCACACTGTTGTAACGTGTACGATGCGGAAGTGTGTGGAGTTCAGAATAATGTTTTCATCAGAGGAGTGACTGAGTCTGCTGATTGGTTGAGCGCAAAGTTCGGACTGTGACCAGCCTGTCGCTCTTGCAATACCACGTGATCAGGGACTGAATTCTAGACCTAATTAATGAGGTGTCCTTCAGCAGTGTTGACGAAAGGAGCTGCAGGCGTAGAGGTGTAGTTTTGCCTCCATAATGTTCTAGAATTTATGCCGTTCTTCAGACCTGTAAAATATATATTTGTACATTTTCTACATAATGACCTGTGTTGCTATCCGTCTAGAGATGATGTCTATGATGCCACACGCAATATGAACTCGCAAAATTGCTAGTTAGGAATAAAACCAAAAATTACCAGAAGAAAAGGTCCATGGCAATTTCAACCTCCTGGAAGTGCCATGAAAGTGTCACCACGAGGCGTTTTTGCATTTAAGTGGGCAAGGCGCCTCTCGAGGATAACACGTCGCGAAACATGGCATCGGTGTCAGAATGGAATTCCTGCGTCACACAGTGTGAGTGAACAAATACATCTCTGCAGTTACCGCACGCCGTAAAATCTCTACGTCTGCGTCTTTTTTTTCTGTTAATCTCTCTCTCTCTCTCTCTCTCTCTCTCTCTCTCTCTCTCTCTCTCTCTCTCTCTCTCTCTCTCTCTCTCTCTCTCTCTCTCTCTCTCTCTCTCTCTCTCTCTCTCCCTGCCTCCCTCCCTCCCTCCCTCCCTCCCACCTCCCTCTCCTTCTCCTTCTCCTTCTCCTTCTACTTTCTCCCTCTCCCTCTCCCTCAATCTCTGCCACACACACACTCACACATACACACACACACACACACACACACACACACACACACACACACACACACACACACACACACACACACACACACACACACACACTCACACTCACACTCACACATATCTATGTGTGTGTGTGTGTGTGTGTGTGCATGCATGTGTGTATGTGTGTGTATATATATATACATATATTATATATATATATATATATATATATATATGTCTATGTATGTGCATATATACATGTACACCCCCCCCCCCCCCCCCCCCGTGCCACTCCATCCCCACCGCTGCGTGCAGTCGGGAGAGAATCCAAAGACTTGAATTCCTTTGACCGCGTGGCCGGAGCGGTATTCTGTAGGATGTTGTGACTGCAGGACTTCGTTCAGCCGTTGATGTTCCCGAGAAGTTTTGTGCGCAGTGTTATCCAAATGTAGCCAACAAAGCTTTTGAAAATAAAGCTTCGAGCATTGGTGACGCCCACAGCGCTTTAAAAAGTGATGACGTCAACAAAATTTCGAAAATTGGTGACGTCAATTCTTCTTCTTCTTCGAAAATTGACGTCAACAAAACTTCGAAAATGAGTGACATCAACATTTCATTTTTTTTTCTCCAAAATTGGTGACGTCAACAATTCTTCGAAATTTGGTGACGTCATTCGAATAGTCTTCAGTTTGCCGGACCGACCTAGTTAAGAGTTACAGCAAGATGACATCGGTACGCCAGTTGCGAAAAGTAAACAGTATGTCATTTGTGTATGTAAATTTGACCTTAAATTTGACTTTGGAATAATAATTCGAAGGAAAAACAAAAAACAAAAGAAGGCCGTACTTGATGATATTCATTGCAAACTCTTATGTAAAATTAAAAATAAAAACGAATGACTGTGATTCTAACATCCATTTCGTGATCGAGTAAACAGTTCTGGTTGTTGATTAAGATGAAAAAAAACAAGAGTAAACATTGATTTTAAAAAAAGATAAAGAACTTGGCATGTAGATGTTTGTCACGAAGTTAGTCCCGAGGTCGTAAATAGGCCTTTGTACTGCCAGTGATAATTTGTACCGTATTTTCCCCGTGTCCGAAACCTCCAATCCTCGCGGTATTCGATCCTCTTTTGTTTTCTTTCCGTTTTTTCTTGTTTTTGAGTTTTTTGTTTTTTTGTATAGACCCCTTTTCTCTCTCTCTCTTTTTCTCTTTCTTTCTCTCTCTTTCGAACGTTAGAGGATTATGAAAATCAAGTCAGATTGTAAAGTTCTCTTTGGCGATAGAAGCTTTTTTTTATTGAGAAAAAAATAATTGTTTAAAAAAAATTAATACTCTATGTTTCGTTACAAAAAAATAAGATTATAATGTACATAGCAACATGCGGTCAAGGTACACAAAAAAAAGAAGATATCTTCGACCACGTGATAATGAGAAGGGCCTTTTCATCTCCTATTTTCGAGATGCGTTGGCCAGCCTCCCCGGCCCCCCACTCCCCCCCACCCCTCGAAGAAAATAAAATAAAATTTAAAATCTTCGCCCAGAGCGGGAACTTCGACGTCGAAATCGGCGAAGATCCCGCCAAAAATCCCCCCCCTCCCTACCCCCTTCCCCCTACCGCCCCCCCCCCCTCCTTCAACCTTGACTTCGTGACGACCGCGAGCTGGTTGCTGATACTATTGCCATAATGTGTGCCTATTATTTTTATATGCAATTTATAATGTATTTGAATTTGTATATTGTTATTATCCGTTTAAGTAAGTTTTTTATGAGATATTTTATAATTTATTTACTGACACAAGATGTTATTTCTTGTGTAGAATAAACAAAAAATACCGATGGTTTGTATTGTTATTATCCCGAGCCTATGAAGAAGGAAACATGAGGAAATGGAGATCAGACCTGCAAAACAGAGAAATTGCTTTAATACTACATAGGAATATTCTAATAATATATTTCCCTCTTTATCCCATACGCTCTTTACACAATCTCAGTTGTATTTCATAACAAATACATGATAGTGTCCTTGTGCTTGTAAATATTGTTTCATTTGCTATACATTAACACGAAGTTAAAGAACTTTCTAAATATACCTTATTGGTTTGAACGAGACAACACATGGTGCAGAATTATCCATACAGTGCAACAGTGCTAGAATATATTCTCGGAAGACCCAACCAGCAAAAGATTTGCACTGAATTAAATGCAACTCAGTCTTGGTAATCTTGTGCTAACTCCCCAGTCGTTTGTTGTCGTGGGGGAGGGGGGGGTGGGGGCCTTAGGACACGGAGACTGAAGCCCGATGAAGGGGATCAGCCCTGCCATGGATCTCAGCCCTCGCCTCAGTAAATATTTCATGGCCTTTTCTTCTCCCCCTTTCTTTCTCCTTTTCTTCTTCACCCTCTTCTGTCCACTTATCCCAATCATTATCTCATCTTTACCCTTTTCGTCACATTACTTTACCATAGTGCTACATGACCTCTGATGTCTAGCACATTCATTTGTTTTAAACATTGCCCGTTTTCATAGTAATCTGCTAAACTGCCGAAGATAAGACTATAACAGGATTTGATACACTTGCCACTGGAAACACAGTTGAGATGGCAGTGGAGTTTGTCAGTCATCATTTGAGGAGTTTCTACAGATATTCAGTCCTGACTAAATTTCTGAAAATGTGTTGGAATATTTAGATAAAAGAGATGAATGCATATATATATATATATATATATATATATATATATATATATATATATATATATCATCATCATCATCATTTGGGAGCTAACGCCAGCAGGGGCCCGACCTATCTCTAGTTCTTCACGACAGATTTGATCGATCTGCCTAAGCCACGACCTTCTCGGTCGTCCCACAGGCCTCCTCCACCCAGGGCTGTCACGGACAGAGACAACCTGATGGGCAGGGTCATCCTGCGGGAATCGAGCAAGTGGCCATATAGCCTGAGTTGACGATCACGGATTGTGCAAGTAACAGGTCCTGTACCGGTCTCATGGTGCAACCGTTGGTTGGACACATGGTCCCGTGAACTGTACCCCATGATCCGGTGCAAGGATCTGTTACAAAAGGCATCAAGACGAGATTCCAGAGCACAAGATAGCGTCCAAGTTTCACTACCATATAGTAAAACTGGCAGTATCAGGGCCTTGAAAACACGTAGCTTGGTCCTTCTGCACAGGTACCGGCATCTCCAAATACTCTTGTCGAGAGATTTCATGACCTCTGCTGCCAGGCCAATCCGTCTACTGACTTACTGGTCTTACAGCTCAGAGTCGTGAACTGCACTACCGAGGTATATAAAACTCTCTGTGACTTCGATGTTTTCACCACAAGCACGTACCGACTGCACAGGGTCTCCTTGTAGGCCCCCAAAATCCTGAATCTTGGTCTTGGTCAAGGAGACCTCTCGCCCCAGGGGCTTCGCTTCATTGCTAAATGCATCAAGAGCCGCCACTAGGGTTTCCAGAGATTCAGATAAAATGGCAACATCATCAGCAAAGTCAAGGTCTGTAACCTTGATATTGCCCAGAGTTGCTCCACAGTGACTTTGGACAGTAGCTCTACCCAATATCCAATCCATCCAAGTGTTGAAAAGTGTTGGTGCAAGAACACAGCCTTGCCTCACGCCTGAACTAACAGGGAAGAAGCTCGACAGGCCCCCACCACACTTTACAGCACTTTCAGTGCCTGTATACAAGTTTGCTATTAATCCAACAATCCTTGTTGGAATTCCTCTTAGCCTCAGGATCTCCCAGAGTGATTCGCGATGCACCGTGTCAAACGCCTTCTTGAGGTCGATGTAGGCTGCGAGCAGCCCACGTCCGAACTCACGACGGCGCTCTACAATAACTCGAAGCGCCAGGATGCGGTCTATTGTGGACTTACCAGGAGTGAATCCAGATTGCTCCGGCCTTTGATGCCTCAGCAGGTAGTCTCTGATACGTCTCAGTAGGATGTGTGCGAGTACTTTGCCTGGTACACTGAGTAGTGTAATGCCTCGGTGATTGCTGCAGTCACAGCGTGTATATATATATATATATATATATATATATATATATATATATATATATATGTGTGTGTGTGTGTGTGTGTGTGTGTGTGTGTGTGTGTGTGTGGATAAATGGTAAAACACTCTTCCGTGTTGACACTATAATAGAAAAACCCACACTGCAAAAGCTAGATTTATTGATAATTTCAATAAATCTAGTTTTTGCAGTGTTTTTTTTTTCTACCATATATATATATATATATATATATATATATATATATAGAGAGAGAGAGAGAGAGAGAGAGAGAGAGAGAGAGAGAGAGAGAGAGAGAGAGAGAGAGAGCGAGAGAGAGAGAGAGAGAGATGTATGTGTATGATACATATATCATGTTTATTACATATCCTGACTGTCCAATTGTATTTTTTGTGAATTCGTCAATTAGTAATTCTAGCATGACCGCACCTGGATTCCACTTACCACATTTTTTATTCTATCAGTATCAATACTGTTATTATTCGTGCAACTGTGATTACCTTAACAATGAAATGTTAACGTCGATACAAAATAATAATTAATATTTCTGAAATCCAGGAAACGGAAACGGCGCCTCCTTGGTGATTAAGCGCTTGTGGAGCTTTCTGTGTACAACTAATTAACTAAAAGTACAATGAACAGGGTACGTATATCAGCTCATTCACCTACAAGTTGGTAATTAGCTACTCAGTACCACTCAACAAAAATGACACTTCTAGACTTCAAGTAACGGAAAACGGGTCCTCAGTGTGCCTTTCAAACAAAATAGCCAACCTCTCCATACATTGAAGATAAATAGTTTAATAGCACTAGGCTGCCCGTTGTTGAGAGACGGAAGTCATTACAGGGCAGTGAAGTCACTCCATCAGCATATACATATACCCTTCGTCTGCAGTCATCCACAGTTTAAG
Source organism: Penaeus chinensis (assembly GCF_019202785.1). Lineage (NCBI taxonomy): Eukaryota > Metazoa > Arthropoda > Malacostraca > Decapoda > Penaeidae > Penaeus > Penaeus chinensis. Next base: position 1,404,391 of record NC_061827.1, on the reverse strand, counting down.
CGTCAGTCATGAAAGAATTATTAAGCAAAGATCTTAAACTATCAGTATGTAACTCATGTAACTAATAAAATTGAATGATTATTCATTTTTAAAACCATGGACTGCACACTTGACAGAAACTATTAGTGTTGATGAGGTTTAGAACGCCTATGATGTGATTTCAGGAGAATATTTAAGAATTCTTACATATTCATTTATGATACATTAAACACTGCCATCTCTCGAAGAAAATGATGTTCACCATTACATTTTACACCTATACTGAATTAGAATCAGGGTTTCTGGAAAATAACTCTGAATGAGTTCAATTAGTTATAAGGAAAGAGGTTAGACTATATTTTTTTTATTTATTCATATTTGTTCACTTTTTTTTTTTTTTTTTTTTTTTTTTTAATGATACAATCAAGGACATGCAGGAGGTGCGTTAGCGTGTTGTGCTTTACAGAAGAAATTAATATTCTGTAGAAGTTATGTTTTTTGTTTTTGGTTTCTTTTTCTTTTTCCTAAAATCATAATATGCGCTGAATCTTGATTTCAATCATTGACTTTTTATTGACCAATTTAGATCTTTATCTCAGTCCGTTCATTACATCTGCTTGATTTAAATAACACACCCCTATCTACGAGTGTGTGTGTGCACATACGATTATAAAACAGTATTATATATGCGTGTGTGTGTATGTCGCATATTCATGGCAAATACGATATGAGAAGAAGCTACACTTACCTGAAACGATTTCGAATTTGAAAAGAACACAAAAAAACATCAATGGGGTCCAAAAAGTGAATAATAACGGAGGTGAAACGAACACTTGAGCGCAAAGGAGACTGAGGACATGATTTTTCAGTCCTTTAACAAATTCGCGATTTACGAATGAAGTATTTTTGAAAATGACGAATTGCGAAATTTCCAGTCCTAGTGACTATAAATGAATGACACAGTTATAATAAAATGGAATATTAAAAGATAAAAATTATAACACGCAAGAAATTGAATTATTCCTTTCGAAAGAATCTAATCAAATTCTCCCTACCGTAATTTCACTATAAACTGAGACGCTTATATAACACCACGACCGATATTAATGATGTCAAAAGGTGTAATAGAATACGTTTATGAAGTTAAGCGCCTTATGTTCCCAGTTTGTACACCAGGTTAGTACAAGAAATAGTTCCTACGCATATCTAGGTGTTCTGCTGACCGTACCATGCCCTGTATCATGGCCTTTTCGTCAAATTTGTGGGTAATCTCTCAGGTTCTTGATTGACTAAGCGAGCCTATAACGGGGTCCTCAACGCCTCCAAATTTGGCAAAACCATGTTCTCGTAAACAAACTTTGACTTTTATTGCAAGAATTTTAGTGAATGAAGAACTAGCATAACTTTTCCATCCACTAACTGCTTTGTTGTAAATATTAACACCATATATGGCATAAGTCTCCTATAGATTAAATCCAGACCGCGTATCTTCTGCACTTTGCTCTTTCAAAGTTACACCCCGCTAGGCCCTCATGTGCTGAACAACCGCACATTATTTTAGTCGAGAAAGTCAGAACTGATCAATGCTCATTACACTACTAGGAGTGATGGCCGCTCACGATGCTAATAGTCATAGTTCAG
>NC_061827.1:1382771-1397771 GCF_019202785.1 Penaeus chinensis | reverse complement strand
GTGGTTTTGTTTACATTCGGGATGAGGCTCGAAGCTCGTGTTTTTTTTTTTTTTTTTTTCTAATTAATGGCGTGGGATTCTTTGTTTAGGAGGTGGGTGATGTGGTAGTAGGTGGGGATTAATGGGACTTTTAAGAGTAGAGTGGGTATAAGGCAAAATATGTGAGAGTTATCGCGAGGGACAAGGCATCGCCGAGACATTTTTGCTCGTTATCAAGAGTCCAGGTTTGGGATAAATTTGCGTGGGAGAAGGGATTATTGCCTTGAAAAGGGCATATTCAGGAGTGAGTGGGTGCTTGTAGATGATCTGTGCATAAACAAAGGGGTATACTCAATATATAGCATGCATAAGCTGAAATAACCTTGAAATCGTGGGTCCCCATGCTGACTCCCTCTCTCTGTTACCATATATACACATATTCATTGATGGTAATACTAAGACGGCTGCTGTATATACAGCCATGAAAGTTTCATAACATTGTAGACTGTCGGTCATAGATATTGGCACTGTTGGTAAAATCATGGGGATGCCACTGGTTGTGAAGTAATTAAAGTTCAGGGGTTGCACCATTTAAAAATTAAGCAAATTCACAAAACCTTGTCATTGTGGAACCATCGGACATGTTAACGACATTTTGAGCTCCTTTGGAAGGCCACAGATGGATAAATGATACCCTCATCTAAGGTTGTCTTAACCCCTATGATCTGGATGTCATGACCATCGTGCCATGAAAAAGTTTGGCTTAAGAGATGGGTGAACATACCATCATTTTAATTTGGTCGTGGGCTGGGATGACATGAACTTAACTGTCGCGAGCTTTGGCTGAAGTCCTTTGCGACAGGAATGACTCTCCACTAATACACTAAGCTCTTGGAGGGTGATTAGACTCATTTGGTATTTAGGAAGGGGCTTTTGCATTATTTTCATCAACGAATGAGCGTGGCATGTACTGTCCGAGAGCCAGGATGTGGAGAGCGCCGGCTCCAGGGAGGATGCTGTTTCCATGCTCAGCATCCTATTCCTGCCTGTCATGACTGGCGGCACAGGTTGTATTACACAAAATTGAATATAAAAAAAAAATAATAATAAAAATGGCAAAATTCGTAATTATTGTTAGTATTACTGCACTGAGTTATGGACTACCTAGATAAATGATATGGAGTCTATTCAGGGAAAACAGTCTGTTACTATCTGGATAAATCAAATCAAGTGACAAATATGGACATTAGAAAACAGCAAAAAAGCTAAAAATGCTCTTGGAGAAAGAGAGGAAATTACATTGCAAAAGGGAGGTATGGAGCCTCGTCACTGCACTTGAGTGTTCACATTTGCCCGTCCTACAAGCCGCACACCTGTCAGAGTGGCTGCTCAAGTAAACCTAATGCCCGTTTTTTGGGCATTGGCTGGCAGTGAAGCATCTGGATCCAATGGGTTAAAGCATATATATTTAACACTCTCAAAGATTATTTTATATATTTTTGTCTGTTTACATGTTTTATAATGAATCTTTAAATAATTTTGATACCAGTGTATGCAAAATGTTACTTTTCTAATGGAAATCTACCAGATTTTTTTTTACTACAACTATCATTTCAATCCTAGTTGCAAATTGAACTGAATGTGGCACAAATTAAGTGTGACTTTACATACAACTTTGTATTCAATTTGGGGGAAATTACAAACTCAACATTAATTTAGTGTTTGTGTTGTCATGGTTAATACTTTGGTATGTACTCCTAGTGATTTGAGTGAAGATTAGATTTCAAAAGGCAAGAGTTCTAGTGTGGTAAATCAGAGGAATGGGGTCTGGGAGCTTGGAAAATACTCCCAAGGGAATGGGTCTAGGGAAATACCCCAGGGGAAGGGAGGTCTTTGGGTTTGCATCTGGTAGGGGGTTAAGGATGTGTGTGCATGTCTCCCTTCTCAACTTCCTGTCTTTACCAAAACCATATCTAATAACTCCTACTCTTTTCAGGTTATCGTGCTCGATCAGCGTACAAACTGATCCAGCTCAATGCCAAGTATCAGTTCTTGCAAAAGTCCAGAGTATGCATCGATCTGTGTGCAGCTCCTGGATCATGGATGCAGGTTGCCAAAAAGTACATGCCAGTGTCTTCCTTTATTATTGGCGTGGACAGGAATAGGATAGACCCGATCTATGGCTGCCTCTCCATCCATGGTGACATTACCACAGAGAAGACCAGGTCTGAACTGCGAGGCTCGCTGAAGACCTGGAAAGCAGATGTTGTACTTCATGATGGCGCCCCAAACATGGGTGGGTGTGATTTGGAAATTTCTGACAATGGTTTTGCTCTCAAATAAATTATATTTTGATCTAGAAATGAAAGTCAAAGGTAGAAAGATAATGTGGCATATTTGTAACGCCTCTCTGAGGTGAATTGTCATGATGATATTGAATAAAAAAGTTTTAATAGATTGATATTTAATTCATGTTTGTTTTTTTCCAGGTAAGAACTGGATCTACGATGCATACACACAGAATCTCTTGGTACTCCATGCTTTCAAATTGGCAACTGAATTCCTGAACAAGGGTGGTTACTTTGTGTCAAAGGTCTTCCGGTCTAAGGATTACTTCAAATTGGAATATGTATTTAAGAAGTTCTTCAAGAAGGTAATTGTTTTCTGATGTGTATATATACTGTAGATGATAAAATAGATAATTTCATCAGTACTTTCTTCCTGTATCATGTGTGTCACAAAATGCACTTATTGTTTACTTGAAATTGTTAGGTTTCTGACAATTTGATTATGTGCTTACTTGGTATAGGTCTAGTGTCATCCAGTCATCACTTAGGTGACTCGGTAAAGGAAAAAATCAAGTGCATTTCTTTTATGTCTTTTCTGTCTCAAATTGAAAACTATGAAGTTGTTTGAAACAGAAGGCTAACATTATTTTGTCTGCCTTCTAGGTGGAAGCAACAAAACCAGATGCATCACGTTACGAGTCTGCAGAAATTTTTGTGGTTTGTCAGGGCTTCCTTGCCCCAGATAAGGTTGATCCGGAATTCTTCAGTGCCCAGCATGTCTTCAATGAACTTGACCTTGAACCTAAACCCAAGATAAATTTATTAAGAACAAAAAAGGTATGTATTTGTTTTGCCAAACTGGTTCTTCTCATTTCAAAAGCATGATCCCAGGTTCTGAGGATTGTCATGCAGCTGTACATTGATTTTTAGTTTAGTTTTCATTTTCATGTTTTCATTGTTTGTTACCACTGCTTCTGAAACTAAGAATCACTTCCTTCTTTATGTTCCTCCAAAAATGAGTATTGAGGAGGTTGTGGAGAGCATTCATGCACTTTGCTACTTTGATTGTCAAATCCCAAGTACAAGAAATGTCAGTAAGAGTATAAGGTTTTAGAGGTTATAACAGCTAACCCTCAGGATAGATTGCTATATATCATATTCTTATGTAAAAGAATATAATGTGTATTTAGCTTTTTTAATAATTATCTGGATGTATTAGTCGTAAAAAGAGGCAGCTCTGAGGAAATACGCCATACAGCACCGCAATAGGCATTTGCACTGTTCACTGGCCCTGGAAAATAGACATGTACAGTTCATTCCCTGTACATTCCATCCTGGCATCAGTGGGTTTAATTATATAACTGATGAAATACTTAATGTTTATTTAAGCTTATACACCAAGAGGCCCAAATAGAATAGATAATTAGAGATTGTTGCCAAGACCAGAATTTTCATGCCCTGCAAGGATTCATGATGCAAATAGTTTTTTAATTTGATTTACATATTTTTTTTTTATTAACTCAAATTTTTATATTTTAGGCTCGTGATAAGGCTGAGGGATATGAGGAAGGTGCAACCATAGTCCACAAGAAGGTTCCGGTGTCACAGTTCATTCATGCAGAAAACTTCATGGAAGTTCTTGCAGATGCTTGGGAGGTAAATATTGGTTCCTTATGTGTATACCTATTTATATAAGTGTACAAGAATATAGAACTGTGTGTATAAGTGCAATATGAGAACTGTATTGAAAATATCTTATGTATACTGTGATTATTTGACAGATTTTTTGTATAGCCATTTTTAGCTAATTTTGCTCACAAGTTTTCTTTGTACCTGTAGTTAGAGTTTGACGACGAAAAGGCAAAGCAACATCCACAGACTACAGAAGAAATCTTGGAATGTTGTAAGGACATCAAAGTTCTTGGAAGAAAGGAAATCAAAAAGCTTTTAACCTGGAGGAAGAAATTGGCGGTAAGTGGTATCCTCTGGTAAAGACGAGTGTAAATTATGCAACTGTGAACTTTAAGATCTGTGTCCTTCTGTTTGTTTGTGTTTTTATGTGACTGAGTTGGGATTTTTTCTTCAGGATGAATATGCAAAGGATCAAGAGGCAAAGAAGAAGGAGCAGGAGCAAGTACAAGAAGCTCAAAAGACTCCAGAAGAACTCAAACAAGAGGAGTTGCAGAAGATTGATCAGCAGATTGCAGAAATGGAGGTGAGGAAAGAGAAACCATTTCATGCAGAGATTTTCCATGTTATAGGTTCATGCATTATGATGAAATACATTTGTTGGGATGAAAGTTTGTTCTTTTTTTTTTTCTTTCTTTCTTTCTTTCAGAACAACAGTGTTTTAATTGACTGATTTTTCCTTTTTTTCTAAAATTCCAGCTTTTAGCTGCCCATGAACAGAAGAAAGTACTCAAAAAGAGACAGAAGGTAGTGCAGAAGCAGCTGCAAAGGTTACGCCTCAAGACGCTCATTCCAGGTGACCAGGGGCCTATAGATGAGTCAGAAAAACATGTTTTCAGTCTAAAGAGACTGGGTGAAGTAAGTATTGAGATGCATTATGTGCCCTAATGAATATGTCAAGGAACCCCCAGTAATTAGCAAATTATGTAAAAAAAAAAATTACACATTTCAAGTATGTAATTTTGTTTTGTTAAGGATTTGTCTTTCCTTATTACAGATGCGTAGTGTCGATGAAATGGTTGACGTGTCTGCTGATAGTGTTCCAATTGAAGAAGCGGCAGCACAGGAGAAACGACCCAAATTTAGGATGGTCAGACAAGGGGAAGAAGTATTAGATGAAACTGGAAGGTCAGTGATTGATGCTAATTTATAGATTTATTTTCATGCATTCCTCCTCCTTCATCTTCTTCCTCCTCCTTCATCTTCTTCCTCCTCCTCTTTTTCTTCTTCTTCTTCTTCTTCTTCTTCTTACTCTTCTTCTTCTTCTTCTTCTTCTTACTCTTCTTCTTCTTCTTCTTCTTCTTACTCTTCTTCTTCTTCTTCTTCTTCATACTCTTCTCCTCCTCCTCCTTACTCTTCTCCTCCTCCTCCTTACTCTTCTCCTCCTCCTTACTCTTCTCCTCCTCCTTACTCTTCTCCTCCTCCTTACTCCTCTCCTCCTTCTTACTCTTCTCCTCCTTCTTCTCCTTCTCCTCCTTCTTCTCCTTCTCCTTCTTCTCCTTCTTCTCCTTCTCCTCCTTCTCCTCCTTCTTCTCCTTCTTCTCCTTCTCCTCCTTCTCCTCCTTCTTCTCCTTCTTCTCCTTCTTCTTCTCCTTCTCCTTCTTCTCCTCCTCCTTCTCCTCCTCCTTCTCCTCCTTCTTCTTCTTCTCCTCCTCCTCTTCCTCCTCCTTCTTCTTCCTCTTCTTCTTCTTCTTCTTCTTCTCCTCCTCCTCCTCCTCCTCCTCCTCCTCCTCCTCCTCCTCCTCCTCCTCCTCCTCCTCCTCCTCCTCTTCCTCCTCCTTCTTCTTCTTCTTCTCATTCTCATTCTCATTCTCCTCCTTCTTCTCCTTCTCCTTCTCCTTCTCCTTCTCCTTCTTCTTCTTACTCTTCTCCTCCTCCTTACTCTTCTCCTCCTCCTTACTCTTCTCCTCCTTCTTACTCCTCTCCTCCTTCTTACTCCTCTCCTCCTTCTTACTCTTCTCCTTCTTCTTCTCCTTCTCCTCCTTCTTCTCCTTCTCCTCCTTCTTCTCCTTCTCCTCCTTCTCCTCCTTCTTCTCCTTCTCCTCCTTCTTCTCCTTCTTCTCCTTCTTCTCCTTCTTCTCCTTCTCCTCCTTCTCCTCCTTCTCCTTCTTCTCCTCCTTCTCCTTCTTCTCCTTCTCCTCCTTCTCCTCCTTCTTCTCCTTCTTCTCCTCCTCCTTCTCCTCCTTCTTCTCCTTCTTCTTCTCCTTCTCCTTCTTCTCCTCCTCCTTCTCCTCCTCCTTCTCCTCCTTCTTCTCCTCCTTCTTCTCCTCCTCCTTCTCCTCCCTCTTCTCCTTCTCCTCCTTCTCCTTCTTCTCCTTCTTCTCCTTCTCCTACTCCTTCTCCTTCTCCTTCTTCTTCTTACTCTTCTCCTTCTCCTTACTCCTCTCCTCCTTCTTACTCTTCTCCTCCTTCTTACTCTTCTCCTCCTTCTTCTCCTTCTCCTCCTTCTTCTCCTTCTCCTCCTTCTCCTCCTTCTCCTTCTTCTCCTCCTTCTCCTTCTTCTCCTCCTCCTTCTCCTTCTTCTCCTCCTCCTTCTCCTCCTCCTTCTCCTCCTTCTTCTCCTCCTTCTTCTCCTCCTTCTTCTTCTTCTTCTTCTTCTTCTTCTTCTTCTCCTCCTCCTCCTCCTCCTCCTCCTCCTCCTCCTCCTCCTCCTCCTCCTCCTCCTCCTCCTCCTCTTCCTCCTCTTCCTCCTCTTCCTCCTTCTCCTCCTCCTTATTAGAACTTCTTCTTCTTCTTCTTCTTCTTCTTCTTCTTCTTCTTCTTCTTCTTCTTCTTCTTCTTCTTCTTCTTCTTCTTCTTCTTCTTCTTCTTCTTCTTCTTCTTCTTCTTCTTCTTCTTCTTCTTCTTCTTCTTCTTCTTCTTCTTCTTCTTCTTCTTCTTCTTCTTCTTCTTCTTCTTCTTCTTCTTCTTCTTCTTCTTCTTCTCCTCCTCCTCCTCCTCCTCCTCCTCTTTCTTCTCATTCTCATTCTCATTCTCCTTCTTCTCCTTCTTCTCCTTCTCCTTCTCCTTCTCCTCCTCCTCCTCCTCCTCCTCCTCCTCCTCCTCCTCCTCCTCCTCCTCCTCCTCTTTCTTCTCATTCTCATTCTCCTTCTTCTCCTTCTTCTCCTTCTTCTCCTTCTCCTTCTCCTTCTCCTCCTCCTCCTCCTCCTCCTCCTCCTCCTCCTTCTCCTCCTTCTCCTCCTCCTCCTCCTCCTCCTCCTCCTCCTCCTTCTCCTCCTCCTCCTCCTTCTCCTCCTCCTCCCTCTCCTCCTCCTCCTCCTCCTCCTCCTCCTCCTCCTTCTCCTCCTCCTCCTCCTCCTTCTCCTCCTGCTCCTCCTTCTCCTCCTCCTCCTTCTCCTCCTTCTCCTCCTCCTCCTCCTTCTCCTCCTCCTCCTCCTTCTCCTCCTCCTCCCTCTCCTCCTCCTCCTTCTCCTCCTTCTCCTCCTCCTCCTTCTCCTCCTCCTCCTCCTCCTCCTCCAACTTGGGCATTTATATGCTTTTGAAATTCCTTTAGCAAGGAAATTAGAAAATATTTGCATGCAGTAAATTGTAAGGTTGTTAGTTTTCTGGGTAGTGTTAGTCATTCCTTGTTGAAACATTTTCAACTTTGATAGTCGACATATAGTTTGACTTGATTTTGCTGTGGATTAGGTGTAGGCCTAACCATAGACATGATTTATTAATATTTTTTTTAAGTTTGTATAGGTTAATGTTAACAAACAAGGCAATGCAATTTGAACATACTCTGATATTTTAATCTATTGACAGTGGTTTTATCGACTGTCCAATGTAGTTTATAGTGAATTTTGTTGCAAAAGGATGGCTCCACAGGTGCTAAGCCACCAAGGAGTCAGTTAATAGGCTGTAGACAGCATCTGACTTCCCTGTTCTTTGACCCCCACCCCCCTCCCATCAGCTATTAATGTCAGCACTTTTATCATTATTATTGTTGACAGTATGAATATTGCAATGTTGTTAAGATATTAATAACAATAAAGATAATCAGATAATAAAAAGGAATCTCTCTCAAAATCAAGGAAAAGGGTGAAGATAGATAGATAGGGCTAATAATTGACTCCTTAGTAACTAGCATATCTCTGTGTGGACACAATAAATGGAAATTACCCAGAGGACAGGGTATGTATGTCATGCCATCTGTAGTCAGTGGGTTAACTGATTCTTTCATTTCCTTTGTCCATCAGATGCAATGATAGTGTACTAGCTGATCTACCAACAGATTTTTATGATGAATACTAACTTGTATGCCACAACAAGAGTTTTACTTTGCTTGCATCTGGTTGTGTGGGTGACAGCAATAGGTGTATTGATTTTTTTATTTTTTTTGTTGCAGATATTATGTGAATCCCAAAGATTTAGTGGTGGAGGAGGAGGAGATGGAGGATGAAGGCCTGGGTCTGAAAGCAGATCCTGTGGCCAGGGCTCCTGTAGATGTCGAAGACTTGAAAACTGGTGAGGACAATCCTCTGCTGACTGACCTGGTTGGGGACCAGGAGGAGGCTAAGAAGATCAGGAAGGCAGAGATGTGGTTTAATCAGGCAAGTGATTTTTTCATCTGGTAACTCTTTGAGGTTTCATTAAAAAGGACAGATATATGTCTTTGGTTTGACAGATTAGGAAAATAATATTGCAAGGTGTGTTATTTGCAATGTTCCTTATTATTAAGTGTTGTCCTCTCTCACAGGATATCTTCAATGACGTAGAGAACGATGTTGATGATGATGTTGGTGTTGAATTAGCCATCAGGGAATACCAATCCAGGGGAGGAGAGCTGTATACACAAAAGGAAGCAAAAGAGAAGAAGAGAGACAGCAAAGGCAAAAAGGTATGTAGTCCAATTTGTGAAAGTGTTAGGAAGGCTGTTTTTAGGTTGCTGTGAAATGCTGATATTATCTAAGTGGATTTCCAGTTTTGTTGAATGGTTAGGAGACTTGCCAGTGTTATCCTTTGCTGAGGACCGTTGACTTTATTCCCAATGATTCCCCTTGCAGAAAGGTTCCGATTCAGATTCTGACTCTGACTCAAGCATAGACTCTGAGGAAGAAGTGTTCACTGATGCTGAAGACCCCGACGATGATGCAGAGCCCAAGGCTAAAAAAGCAAAAGCTAATAAGGAAAATGAACAGCCACAGGTCGGACCACATTTAGCTGCTGGTGCTGGTGAGTAGCGTTGTTTTTTTTTTTTTTTGCATTACTAGTGTCTTAGATGAAATATGAACAATGATATTGTGAATGCATAGAAATTTCATATTGAGTGTGTATTGAATTCTTGTGGTTATTATGATCAATAAAGGTGTTTTTTTTTACAAGTCTGTAGAATATGATTATGGTAACTAGTGACGTGATCATTGTTATGTTTTGAAGCGATATTGACTGAGCCCTAACTTGTTAATTTATAAGAAATAGATTAAAAACTAAGAAGAATAACCTAAACTGAACAAATTAAAATGTTTTTTTTCTGATGAGAGAGAGAGAGAGAGAGCCCACATCTTTCAGAACTTAAAATCAGGAAGGATTTTGAGCTAGAGGATTATTAGTATTGGTCAAGAATTTTTCCTTAAAATGTAGTCTAGGGAATTTTCACCATCGCACACACTTGCACACTTGCAAGCCCATCCATGCATACATACATTGTTTCCTTTTTCCCCACAGCCATCAGAGAAAAGGATAGGGAGGTCCCACTAGATCCAGAAGGCCTTGCATTTGCAACAAAGATGATTCATTCCAAGAAGACCAAAAGGGATATTATCGATGCTGGATGGAATAGGTAAGTGAATACATGTTGAGCACGATAGGTGTTGGGATAAGCAGAAGAGAAAAGGAGGGAAGGAGAGGTAAGAGAGAGAGAATGGGAGATTGAAAAAATAGAAGGGATATTACTGTTGTAATGAAGGTGTACATTTTATTTACATATTTTATTAACTCTCTTGTGAGGACTAAAGGGTACATTGCAACCCACATATGTGAACTTATGTCTAATCAATTCAAATCTGGAAAAATATTACTAAAATATATATATATATATATATATATATATATATATATATATATATATATATATATATATATATATTGGCAGGATATGAGTTTTGTTAAAATTGTCTAAAAAGCTATTTTAGATGTTAATTTACAAAATGGTATGAACAAAAATTGTTTCAAGTCCATATGCAGCATTTTCTACGTGTCAGCTGCCCGTTAACAACCCATTTACAGAAAGTTCATGGTGAATAGAGGGATGGTTGGGCAGCAAGGGCTCTGCATATGACACAGGGTTTTAAGTCTGGCTACAGTGCTGGTAGTATAAAGATATGAAGTAATTTATATCAGTTATGAATATTTACAAGATCCTTGTAAAGTGCACTATATAACTATTTAACTTTATATAAAAAATAAAGTAATGGAAATATAACACTACAAGATGTGGAGTTTGAACACACATCATATCCGAGGCGGTGATTTGGCTTGATGTACCGAACTCCCACGCTCAAAGTCGGCGCGTTACCATTGATCACCAAAGCATAGTTTTTTTTTTTTTAAGTTTTCTACACCCGTCACCAAGGGGTTAACTGAGTGAGGGCCTGTGGGCATTTATGTGGGGCACAGGGAAAACTAGCTATTGATGTTGGCAAAATTGAACTACAGTGGACAGTACATGTACCTAACATCGTTGAGTTTAAAAGGTCTTACACGACAATTTCCTGCTACTTTTATTTCTACTATTACTTGAACTTATTTCTTCTTTTCTTAAGTAAAAAATATGTTGGAATTTACATGGGAAAATTGGTAATCAAGCCATGTGAGGAAACTCCAAAGTGTAAAAGTATAGTGCTATTAAAATCACACATTGAATTTTTTTTTTTACCATTTTCTTTCCAGGAATATGTATGGTGATGAAGACTTGCCAGAATGGTTTGCAGCAAGTGAAAATAAGTACAACAATAAACCCGTAGAAGTTGATCCAGTAGGTTTCCCATTTTGTCTTTGAAAATTACTAGTTTTTCTTTATATTAGAATATATCTATCAAGCTTTACTGATCTGTGGTATTAAACATACATATGAAACACATCTATGAAATTTATTTCAAGGCTAATATAATGCAGCACCATTCAAAATCAACTTTTTCATTTCCAGGCTGATTTAAGAATGTATCGTGACCGCGAGAAGGCAGTCAATGCCCGTACACTAAAGAAGGTAGTAGAGGCAAAGGCTAGAAAACATCGTAAGGTGAAGAAGCACATGGAAAAGGCAAGAAAGAAGGCAGAATCTATCGCTACCAATGCAGAGATGACACAGAGGGAGAAGGTGTCACAGGTGAAAAAGTAAGTGTTCAGACAAAATTTGCTATTATTTTCTGTGCAAACTCTGACTTGAACCTAAGAAAATAAGGCTAGAGAAAATGGAATGCATTAATAATACTTATTTTTAAAAAACAGGTTGTACAAGGCTGCGATGAAACCCTTGGAGAAGAAAGAACGAACCTACATTGTAATGAAGAAGACCAATCAAGGAAAGAAGCCAAGAGGGGCAGGCAAGGGTCCATACAAGCTGGTTGACAAGAGGTTGAAGAAGGATATCAAGGGGAAAATGCGATCCGAGGGCAAGAAGGGCAAGACGGGCAAGATGGGCAAGACAAAGAGAACTCCCAAAAAGAAGGCGAGGAAATAAATTTTAAAATGATAAATATTTCTCTTTTTTTGTACAATTATTAGACTTCAAGGAAAAACAAACATTTTTACTATAATATTTGGTGTAGTGATTATTGTTGCAATTATTACATAGTTAATAATTTATAAGGTTGAGAGAGAATGTTTGAGACTTTCATATATTTTTTTTGTTGTAGAATGAATGACAATCCACATGGAATGTACACAGATAAGATTACAAATGTGGAAATATTACTGTACATTGTTCAAGAGATTTTGTGGAATCACAAAGCTTGTGCTACTCTGTATTATCAAGTATGAATGTTTATTAAATTGTTTGAAAGATAATTAGTGATTATTATTAGCCTTATTAACCTTGGTATAGATTTATTAATATGTGAGCTTTCCCCTTTGGAACACTTCTATTCCTTTCTGCATTATCTCTGCATCTCTTATTTTATTATGCTGTTGCTGTAACAAGTTATTTCTACAATCTTCCAAACAAGGTCTTTAAAAAAAGATATGAAAAGTTATTTACTCCAAAAAAGTAGCATAATTGTTACTTGCCATTCGTTGGTCATCATTCATCCACAGTCATTCCTGTCTCTCAACTCGGTCTATTATTCGTTGAAAAATTTCTGCAGTGTCAACATCTACAGGTCTTTGAGCAGCATATTCAAAATGTAGCAAAGCCCCTGGGTAAGGAAGGTTTATGGTTCATAAGCATTTGGGTAAAGTATTGTGGCAAAAAAGGTAAATATGAGTTGATTAGGGAATGTGGACAGGAGGGGATTAAGGAGAAGGAAAGGGGGTGAGGAAAAGACCATGCCAGATTTCTTGAGGCTAGGGCTATGCCCCTCACGACAACAGCAGGGAAAGGATTTGGGGGCACAGTCATTATATATTTTTTTTGTAGTCTTGAGTAAATAACAGAAGAAAATGATTCAGTCTTTAATTTTCTTTTATTTATGCATGAAGACTTCAGTGATATGCACAAATATTACATTTCCATTAATTTTACATAGAAATATACTTAGAAGATCCCCTTTTTTTTGCTAAAGTTTAAAGTCTCTTCCTTTAATAAGGAAAACAACCCATAATCCTTGCCTGCTGTTGTGGGGAGCTTAGGATGCACAGACTGGGCCTAATGAGGGAATTACCTCTACCTTGGACCTCAGCCTTCAACCTCAACAAATTTTGCATGGTCTTTTTTTCTCCCCATTTTATTTCTTCATCTCCTCCTCCTGTCCACTTATCCTAATCGCTGAACTCATTTTTACCCTTTGCCACAGTACTTTACCAGAGTGCTATATGACCTACAATGTCTAGCACATTTATTTAACCATTAACCATCTAGAACAAGTTTGTAAACAATAAATCTATTTATTCAAACTCTTTTCCTTGTCTGCAAAACAAACCATGTTCATATACAAAGAACATTAAAACTTCATACCAATTTACCTATTTTCAAAGTGCTTTACAAATTACTTTTACTAACACTAAGACTGGTCTTAACCCCTTCACGACAGGTCACATCTCTGGACATCATAACAAACCACTCAAAATGTGGCCTGTGGCTATACGCCGCAGTGGCGCACAGAAGCGCTACAAGGTGGTGATTCAGCTTGATGTACCGAACTCCCGCGCTCAAAGTCGGCACGTTGCCATTGATCGCCAGAGCCTAGAGTTTTTGTTAGTTTTCTTCACCCGTCACCAAGGGGTTAATTGGCTCCTCTCATATTGTCCAGATATGTCAATCAGATAACCATCTGCTATTTTGCATCTTAACAAGTTACAGTAAACATGTCCAAAGTATATGATGTAACAGGAAAAGTGTTATTTTGTAAACGTAAAAATCTGACAACTCAACTGTGGTCTCTCTAAGACATGGTTATCCTATTTCATTTTGTGAACCCATTATCTGCTGTATTAATAATTAACTAGTGGCAATGAATGCGGTGTACACCAACAGTTTCCCGTTTGGTTCACACAAAACATTCTTATCCTAACAACTAAACTTGTGGTTAAAAAAAATTGCTACTATACCTTCCTATGTACTACATGACCTCTGATATCTAGTACATTTATTAAAAAAAAAAAAAAAAAAAAAAAAAAAATGTTGGGTGAAGGGAAGCCTTCAGTTTTTTAAATGCCTATATCTAATAGTGATATCAATGGTTATGTAACACTATAAGAAGGCATAGTATCAGAAAGGGTGAAGACAAGGCAAGTCAATGGTAAGGTGCTACACGTCAACAGTCGTAGAGCATCAGGATGGTACTGGAAAGGGTAGGAGATGGGTAAAGGTGGAGAGGATGAGTAAATGGGTTAAGGTAGGAATAAGCAAAGTAGGAATTAGATCAAGTGTAGGATGTGTATGAATCTGAAGAAGAACAAATTGTCGAAGGAGAAAGTGTAGGATTCTGAAGGATGTCTAACAGGTTGGGAGGATAGGTGAGGGAAAGCAGAGGTACAGGCTAAAGTAAAGCATGGACAGGACAACAGAAAAGCAGAGATTAAGATAACTACAAAAGACTGGACAGAAACAGGAGAATAATTTCTTTAGTGAATGTTTAATGGTGAAATCATATAAATGTGCCAGACAAAGGTAATACAGCACTATGGTAAGAGGTGAAAAGGGTAGAAGTGAGTTAACAAATAGTGTAAGTGGGCAGAAGAGGATGGAAAAGGAAAGACCCTGCAAAATTAGTTGAGGCGAGGGCTGAGGTCCAAAGTAGGGGTGATCCCCTAAGCCCCCCACAACAACAAGCAAGGCATTGGAGGGTTTCACGAGTGAAAAGTAATTACCAATGCCACTCAACTTTTCTATCCCAAAAGCAATCCCTCACTTATCTGTGTAGTCTGATATCCTTTAAAGTCACAGAGCACTTCAACCTTTTATGGTAGATGACTAACAATCCTTTTTGTTACATTAGTCATTTATTGCACATGTGACTAGCTTAATATTCCTCAATAAAATTCTCCACAAAAATAATACTTGCCATCTACATATCCCAAGCACCCCTTTTCCTTGAGTTTGTCGCTCTGTCGTAAATACCTGAATCATATGTAGGACAAACACATTCATTCTTACTTTTCAAATATCTATAGAAGTATAAGGACTAATGATATGCATACACAATTGTGAAAAACAAAATGAAAGACAAAAAGCATCTCTTGAGAAAAATCTTTAATTTTATCTAAGTACGAATCATAGTGTTCACACTGTAAGCAGCTTAGACAAATTAAACTCTTCCAGTCAACCTAACTCTCTCTCTCTATTTTTCCATGTGTTTTTTTCCATACTTGCTGTATGTCAAAAAAGGAGAGAAATAATGTTCTCTTGAAGTTTAATTCTCACAAAGTATAGATTAGTCACACTGCAGGCTGTTACTGCACAATC
>NC_061827.1:1370271-1377771 GCF_019202785.1 Penaeus chinensis | reverse complement strand
CAGAATTCAATGGAGATGACCTCGTAGGTGTTTTATTCACTAAGGGCAAAGAGGCTGACCTGACCGGGGTTTTGCTTACTGATGGTGAAAGTGACCGTGCCGGTGATTCATTCCCTGAAGATGAGCTGGCCACTTTCTTGTCTTGGGATGACTTAAAGGTTGAGGACCTTGTAGGTGATTTAATTTCTGTGATTGAGGCAGTGAGCAATTCACTGTTCACTTTAGCCGAGACATTCAACGGTCCTGCTGGTGTGGCACTGCTGGTGGATGGCACATCAGATGACATTTTCTTGAGAGATAATCTACTTGTATTACCTCCTTTGGACGAAGTTTCACTTGATGAGCCATTCTCACATGACGAATCTGTATGGGATTCCTTTCTGGAGGCAAGTCTTGATGATGTGCGAACAGGTGTGCCACTCTTGGCAGGAAGGTTGGTAGGTACTTCAGTGTATCCCAAGCTTGAACGAGTTGCTCTGGCAGGCGAGCTATTCCTGTGGGAGCATTTACCTATGGTGTCACTTTTCAGAAGCGATGCCCTGTCACTCTTTGTGCGTGGTGAAGCCAAACCCATTGGAGTATTTTTGAGGGCGCTCTTCTTTGGGCATGCTGGCTCTTCAGGGATCTGGGGATGCTTATCTTCCGAGGACGAAGCAGTGCTGGATCTGCGACTTCTTAGTGGCACAACTTCTATGCTTCCCTGTGAACAATAAAATGGTCTATAGGCAAGCTCTTTATAATAAAAAAGGGATAATGAGATACATGACTCAGTACTGATACTACATAATACTAAAATTTTGGCATCGTTTTAGGCTTAAAAATTACTAATCAAATTCTACATTCTATATGATCAATTTACCCATTGCATAAAACCCACAAAAAAAAAAAAAAAAAACACACACACAATACAATTTAAACAAACAAAGAAACAAATAACTAGTCATATAATAAATAAAAAGTCAAGGAATAATTAATTGGAAAAAGAAAGACAAATAAGTTTTTGGATTAAGGTCTCAAAATAAACTGATCACTTACTGTGCTCTCAGACGAATTCGATGCTACTGACTTCCTTCTACTGCTCCTCCTGGGGGAGAATGGGGCAGATAACAACTCTTGTTTCAAGTCTTGCTTCTTCAGAGTCATACTGCGACGTGTTCTATATACAGGCGTAGAATCCTCTTTCGATGTCTTTTCTGCATGTTCATCCTGTTGTTCGGGCGAGCTATATTTTATCTTGCTAATCTTATCATTATCCGTTAGCTTGACTTCTGGGGCCAAAATTGCAAGTGATGACCTTCTGTTCCGCTTTGTTTTCACTGGAGAATCTTTATTTTCCGAGTCCATACTTAAGCCGGTCTCCTGTTTACTTACACTAGCCACCTCGCTTGACTCTTTCACAACAGAAGTATCACTTTCTGCATCAACATCTGGAGCTTCCTGACTGCTTGAGCCTGTGATGTGGCCTTTGCCCGAGTCTCTTCTAGGGGATGGTGTCGTTGCTGGTGTTTCTAGAACGGGAGATGTATTTGAATCTTTTTCCGAAGGTTCTTCCAATGCACTTTTTGCAGGAGACTTTATTTTGTTTTCTGTTTCTGTATTAACAGATTTTTGCTGTTCTGATACAGTTATGTCTGCACTTCCTTCAGTATTTTCTGCAACAATTTTGGGTGATTTTGCTGAAAACATCTTGGTTTTCAGAATGCGTGATGTCTTACTAGCAGGAGATCCACGAACACTCACAATATGAGTAGTAGTCTCATCCTGCTCTTCTGGGATCATTTTCTGAGGAGATCTAATGCCACCTCCACTCCTCCTCTTATTCCTACGGCTTACCGGTGTAAGAGGATCAGGACCACCGGACAGTGAGAAACTGTCCTTTGGCAGGTCAGTCTCGTCTCCCCCAGGCGATACCAACTCACACTCTTCATCACTGACCTCAGGGCTTATTAGAACTTCTTTGTTCAAGACGGCTTCTGAGACTAGCTGAGCTTTGACTTTTGGAGAGGACAGATGAGGAGAATCAAACTTCAGATCATTGACTCTATCATCCTTCTTAGAACTCTTGCCACCAGACCTACGTTGAGACAAGGACCTTAATCTAGTGAAGGATTTTGGAGTTGTCATCTGTGTTTCTGGATTTTCTGAATCCTCATCTTTAAGTGTGAAAGAACTGGACAATCCATAGGATAAATCTTCAGTATCATCTACACCAGATGTGGAAAGAACCTCAAGCTCTTCATCTACATCTTCAGGTAAACAAGCCTCTACTTCATGGTGGTCTTCCAATGCTCTTCCCTTTATTAGCTGATCACAAATAACATCCTCCATAGATTCAGTTTCTTTTAGTTTTAGTTGATTTTCAGAATCAGAAGCATGACACATAATATCAGACTCTGTTGCATCTGTGCCCTCTTGCAAGTCTTCTGCTGAAGCATTGACCTGATTTGCTAATACTACCTTCTGTTCCTTCTCTTGGGTCTGAGATTCACTTGTTGCATCTGCATTTATATCATATATTCTCAGGTCATTTACAACAGCCTGTATCTGCTTTTCATTATTATTATCACACTCAGCAAGGGGTTCCTCTTCAATCTGAAGGAGACTGCAAGAGAGGCTAGAAGAACTGAAATTTCCATCCAATCCTAGAGACAAGTTGTCAGAGTCAAGTTCTCCATCAGTATCCTTCATGATCTCTGTAATATTACTTTCTATTTTTTCAGTTACCTTTGGACTCCCTATCACATCAAGCTTCTGCTGATGTGCCTGCTGTGAGTGCACTTCAGTGTCTGAAAAAGATTTTCGTCTTGCGTTTCTGGTCAGAACTCTTGTTGCTAAGGTTTTTGTGGTGACTGCTGCATCAGAAAGTGCACCTGAAGGCAGAGATCGCCTCTGAGGTTTACTTTTTTCAAGGACTTCACTAGCAAGTAGTCTGGTGGAACGTCTGGTAATAGGCGATGAGACCGAGTCAGTAACATTCTTAATGGGAGTTCCTGAAGCTGAAACAATGGGTGTAGCACTTGAGGATATGCTGTGTGATCCTTTCACATCATTTAAGAAGAAAGAAGTGTCTTCACTGGTAATATGAGTACCTGTGGAGTCCTGCATAGTTTCTAAGCTGCACAAAGAATCACATTCACTAATGTTTTGATGAACATCACACACAACTTCACTCAAGGACTTTATATTAATATCATTAACTATATCGCTGGGAGCTGATTCAAGCCGACCTGTTTCTAAAGTATCTGGACCAGGCCCTGTAACTTCTGAACATGAGCTGCGAGTCCTTTGCCTACGGGGAGATTCCTTTCCTGCAGTGGATGTCACTTCAGAAGTCAAACGACTTCTCCTATTTCTTATAGGAGAAACATCGGAATCTGAGGCATCCTGCAAAACAGAATGCGAAATGAGATTTCTCCGTAATGACCTAGTCCTTTTGCGAACTTTTGGCATAGGATCCTCCGACGCATCACTACTGGCTTCGTATGCCTCATCAGCCCCTTCAGTGGACTCAGAATCCTCTTCTACAGAATCTACAGGCATTGAATCATTCAAAGGTGGTGGTGCAGGTGTGCCTGAAGTATTCTCTACAGCCTGGGAATTCTTGTTGTCTAGAGAAACAATTGGCTTCTCTGGTGACTCACTCTCAAGCCTGAGGGGTTCTTCATCCGGTGATTCCGATCTGAAAGAGTCATTAGCTGCAGACTTGTTCTCGACCTCTATCCTATTCTCTTGACTTTTGCTTTCAATATTTTCACTGTTAATATCACTTTCCTTCTTGTTATTTTCAGAAGGTGCTTCCTTTTCAGGTCTATGATTGGTATCTTCATCTTTCTTATTTTCAATAATGTCATCCTCAAATAGAATAGGACTCTTTGTTCGTGCATCTATACCATTTACCTTCCTGCTGTCCAAGTCCTTTACATGATTTGAAAGATTTCCATCTGTGGATTCACTGGTACTTACAGGACCATTTGACAATAACTTTTTGTTTTCAGAAGCTAAATCAGCTTCTTTTCCTTTCACTGCACTCTCCTTAACATTGGTTTCTTCTAATCTGTCTTGAATAATCTCCTTAGGAACCAAGCTTTCTTTAAATCCACTAACAGAAGCTATTCTGCCAGTATCCCTGGCAATTGTCTGTAGGAGTATTTCCATGTCCCCGTCGCTCTCCAATTCTTGTTCACTTCCCCGTTTTTCTTCAGCGTGGCTATTAGAACTACAATCCACATTTACTACTTCACACTTTCTCTCGTCTGTGTTGGGGTTCCTAGCATCATCGCCATTACTGGCATGGTGGCCATTTTCCTTTGTCTTCTTCCTCTGGAATTCTAGTTTATCCATTTCCACAATATTTTCTGCTTTTCTTTTTAATTCCTGTGCAATTAGTTTATCATGGTAATATTTATTTTCTTCATCTGTAAACATCTTTGCAGTTTCATCGCACGGAATGATGTCGGAGTCAGATCCAGAGGCTTCATCTATATCTGATGAATCTTCAAGTGCAGCTTCATCTTTCTCAGAAGCAGCAGGCTCTTTGTTCTGAATAACTTCAACAATTTCCAGTTCTGAATCTAAATCTTTTCCTGCAGAAGTGTTGCTTATTTCTTTGGTCTTATCGTTAACAGCAAGATCCTTCTTAGGTGTCTGTGTTACGGCTACTACTGAATCAGTTTCAGACACCTCAATAATATCAGAAGTATCATTCTCTTCGACTTCTTCATTCACATCACTTTCCTCTCCGGCTTCTTCAGCTGATGCTCTGACACTCGGTGCGTCATCTGAATCTACACTTTGGTGATCGTCATCGTCCATGTCAAACACTTCAAAGGTCATTCCTGATGGACTTTGAACTGTTCTACTACAAATTTTGTTAGTTCCTTGGCTGGGTGACTTTCCTTTATTAGGGGTTACATCTGTCAGCAGTAAATCTGTGATGGTAAAGCTAACGCTATTACGTCTTATTCTCTGCCGCACTTCAATGATATCTTCTCTAGTCAGAGTTGCCTTCTCCCTGGGGCTAGTCACACTCTCCTCACATCTTCCACACAATGGACTAGAGCCTAACGGTTTCCTTTCCTGACTCTTATCACGTAATCTTATCACTGGGGATGTCTTCAGCTTCTTATTCTGGCCATCAGCAGTAACTTCATCGACGAGACAGAGCTTCTTCTTCACCTCAGGAGTCTTAACCTCTTTATTCTCAACCATACTGTGAACCGCTTCTTCTATCTCTTCACCCATGCTGTTTAACTCCTCACTTCTACTCGTTACGTGCTGATTCTTCTTCACAATATTCACTCTGCCTTTGTGAATTTGGCTCTCTGCCACTGGAGATGCATCACTCCGTCCTGATTCCTTCCCTTTCTGGTGCGTGTCAGCTAACTTCTGAACAGCTTTTACATACTTGTCAGTCCTAATTTTTTCAGATGCACGTTTCAACATAATATCATTCTTCTTATTATTATCAATCCTCTCCTTAGCCTCATCAACAACCATTTCCAATTTTCTTTTTGTTTTCTTATTTTTATCCAGAACTTCTGTATCATTTTCCACAAGTTTCTCTCCACTCTTTGAAGCAATCTTTTTCACCTTGGCCAAAACTGGAGTGTTTTCTTCTAGATTCTTACGCTTCTGATTATTCGACTTGCTCTCACTAAAACTGTCAGACATTTCTTCATGACTTGTTTCTTCACGCTTCTTGACTTCTTTCTGAACACTCTGGACTTTCAGCTTCTTGATATTTTCCGGCAATTCATCATCTCCTTCTCTTTCCCTTTGCTTTAGCACGCTCTTTCCTGGTTTGGCATTCTCGTGTTCTTTAGCTTCATCCCTCTTTGTCATTTCCTCTGTCTCTTTCCTAGAAATGGAATCATCCTTTTCTTTGTCTGCATTTGCCTTCTTTTTCTTGTTCTTCTTCTTCTTCTTCCTCTTTGTCTTCTTTTTCTTTTCATCATTATTCACTGTGTTTTCAGCTTTGCCTTCACAGTGTTCACTGGTAATGGTTTCCTTTTCTTGAACAAGTATGTTCTTGTTCTTGTTATTCACCTCCTTCATTGTTTTATCATGAGTAAGCTCCTGTGGTTTTACAACACGTTTCCCATGCAAAATCTGTGGGGGGAAAGTGAAAGCAATCTTAAAGAATGCCAGGCCTACAGAAGCTTATCATATACAATAACAGAAACTTATTTTTAGATAACAGTACTATGAAAGATGGATGAAAAACTAACAATCAATAGTAATATTAACCCCTATCATCCAGATAATGTAACCACCATGTCATGAAAAAATTTGGCTTGCGGATGGGTGACATGGATGCCATCTTGAGAATTTCAGCGGAAGGCTGGAGTGCTGGGAAAGGCTCACCACAAGTGCACACTTGGGAGGGTGATTAGCGAGTGAGCATTTAGGAAGGGACTTTTGCATCATATCCATTGATAAACTAGTGTGGAATGTATCACCCAGGAGCCATGACTGGAAGAGCGCTAGCTCCAGGGAAGACGGTACTTCCATACTCAGGATCCTAATTCCTGCTGCAATGACTGGCAGTGCAGCTTGTACTACAGAAAATTGAACATTATGGAAAAAAAAAAAAAAAAATCAAACAAATAACAAAGTGTTATTATTGCAATGAATCATGGACTACCTAAAGAGATAACATGGAGTCTGTTGCCGTAAGGTAGAGGCAAATCAGATGACAAATATAGACATTCGATAATGGCAAAAATGCTAATAATGCTTATGCAGAAAAAGAGAAAATAACTTTGCAAAGGGGAGACATGGGGTCTTGTCACTGCACACAAGTGATCTTAAGTGCCCAGTCTACAAGCTGCACACCTGGTAGAGTGGCCACTCATGTAAGCCTAACACCCATATTTTGATGGCAGAGAAGCATCTGGATCCAATTGGTCAAGAGGACAATAAGAAAAACTTTAACACCACAAAATTCCAAGATAAACAAATCCAATGCACAACTACTGTCATGCACTTACATTCAAAGTTGTTGAGACTGTCATTCTCTTCAAGATATTCTTTGTTGTGATGTCGTTCTCCTTAAACCAATCTAAATTGTTCTGACGTGCCCACTCCTTAAATGACTGAGGGACGGGCAATGACTTTATGATGTACATCCTTGTACTTGGAAGCTGGAAAACAGATACCATATTAAGGACAATGGATCCTGAACTAGAAGATTTATAGTTTAGAGGGCCTTGTACCTTGAAAAAAACAATAATAATCAGTCAATTAAATCATAATAAAAACAAAACAAAAAATGGTAACAAATTCATTCATTAATTTATTTACAAATGAGATGTATATATTTTTACATTCTTTTAGGTATGAAGTTCCTCCCACAGACTTGTGAAAAAAAGAATTCTTTGTTTCTTTGCATTGTAAATTTTACATATTTTTTAAACTAATTTCTTCATTCAGAAAGACTGAAATAAACAGGATGACACTATACCACAACACACTGCTTACCTTTGATTTTTCTTCCATAAA
>NC_061827.1:1355271-1357771 GCF_019202785.1 Penaeus chinensis | reverse complement strand
TTACCCTTCAGACCACGCAGAAATGACATGACACGCCGGAGAGCTCCCTCGCACGTGTTTCCCGACCACTACAATTGCCGCTTCTTCCCAGTGTTCCCAGACACGCGGGACATTAATTCCGTTTCGGAAGAAGGATAAATCGGTGACAACCTGTAATAATGTGAATGAAATGCGTTCCACTCCTATTCGTATTTGGTCCCATCGCCAACAAACGATACGTGAGATCACACGTATTTCCAAGTAAAAAGTTTTTGAAGGAAGGTTCGCGGGTTCGAAGGGAGGTGGTAACGCTGCGGGATTCTCACAGCTGACACAAACAAGGATCGAGGCGGGTTCAGCGGCGGGTTTGAAAGGATCCAATGCTCTTTAGTCCCCACGAGATCGCCTTCAATGCATACATTGCCTTTGAAATACAACGTGACTCGCAATTTCAGTTTCAATATGTTTTTTTTCTTTCTCGCAATGACCCTTCCTGCATGCATAGCCACACGTGTGTTGCCAGATCCGGTAACTTCTATGGACCCCTAGCCTTATTTTAAAGATTTCTCTTAAGGTTTAGAAAGTGAGAACACTATTCCTTTCCTCGTGAGTCACATTCAAAAATAGGCAACATTCAAGATCCGTATATCTATTTATTGTTTTAGAATTCCTTGTACTGCATTGGATCTACAACCACATGGGGATATTATTACCATTACGTACACATGGCATTCCACAAGAGTAACGGAAATTTTGTCCATTTTGTTCAAATGTTGGTGTTCATTTCACATCTATTAAGGTCAAACCCCGTGTGTGATGGCATGTTCAAAATACAGTAAATACACACGTGCTTTTTTTTTCATTTTTGCATGCTACTTCAGTAATCTCTGGTTTTATATGCATTGCGGTCTGGCCATGTGGAAAGAGGGGTTCATGGCCCCGTTTTCCCTAAAAAGAGAGAGAGAGAGAGAGAGAAATGTTTCTTGTAAGTCCTCGAATAGCAAGAAATTCAAGAAACTAGGTGGAGATATCTACAAGAAATCTGGGATTACCTAACCACGATTTTTTTTCTTCTTACGATATAAACCCGTTTTCGAGCTCAGAACGCTACCTTCAAAACGCCAACGCTGTATCATCCTCTGTGTAAAAGCTGACACGGCGCTTAAATGAAACAAACCCTCCTTATGACCAGAGTATGCAAATTATTTCCCACTCGCATTGAAACAGGAGTCATATTAGCAAGGGAAACACTAAAATTGGCACGTCAGATACAACTTCTTCGCCTTGGTGTAGTGTATCCTGGCTACTTCGTCTCGAGTTGCAGCCCATTTTTGTACATACGTTATTGTATGCTGTGTCTCGTTTCTGATTCTTTTCATGGTGGCCTCGTTATTATTGTTATTTATTTTTTACTACAAGCCCACGTTGTATCCAGGTTGCCAAACTAGTTTCAGTATCATAACATGAAATGACTACGAAGTGGAACATTATCTATTTACCAAAGCAAAGCAGAGGCAACCAAAAATAATACGGTTTTCTTGACCAATTCCACACTTCGGTGAAAGTTCACACTCGGTATCAGTTATTATCACGCCACTGCTGTCCGCTGCTTTGCCTACAACTCATTCGGGCCCTTTGCTCTGTGCCAAGATCTGCCTGTCACCCGCGCAGCCTTCGCGTTGCTACTGGTTTCGGTATCACATGTCCATATCATTATACTCATAGTAGCCTATTACGACGTCTACAAGTTATTGTCAAACCCGAAATCAGGCTTATTTCAAATCAGGATCATGGCTAGATTCTCATATCACTCGAGTGTGAGTTTATATGTATATATATATATATATATATATATACATGCATGGATATATAAATGAATAAATATATATATATATATATATATATATTACAGACACACACACACACTCACACACACACACACACACACACACACACACACACACACACACACTCACACACACACACACACACACACACACACACACACATACACACACACACACACATATATATATATATATATATGTGTGTGTGTGTGTGTGTGTGTGTGTGTGTGTATACACGTAACTCTTCGGCACATTCCCTCAGAACCCAGTTAGATATCTCTTCTGCTTTAGCCTTGTCTAACGCTTTCAGTAAGTCTTTTATTTCATTCCTTACGAGTGTGATAGTTTCGATATTCTGATTTACGTTTGCACGGTTACTTGCCATTTCAAAGCATGGGTCCTGAACAAATACTGACTGAAATTTCTCATTAAGGATTTCACACATTGCCTCTTCCTTAGTATAAACAAAGTTAGTGTCTCTGATGGCCCTAATTTGATTACTTTTAGTGTTACTTTTTATGCAATTAAAGAAGAGCTTTGGTTGGTTTGTACATTTATTGATTATTCAAAGTCTAATTTCGCCTCCCTCATGGCTTGGGTATACTCATTTCTTCTTACTTTATACCTTTCATACGCTGTCTGAGATCTGTGTCTTCTGAACCTTCGCCAAAGGA
>NC_061827.1:1340271-1347771 GCF_019202785.1 Penaeus chinensis | reverse complement strand
ATCATTATCATTATTATGATTATTATTATTAACATTATCATTATTATTGTTATTGTTATTAGCAGTAGTAGTAGTATCATTCTTATTATTATCATTATTATTATTATCATTATTATTGTTATTATTATTATGATTATTATCATAACTATTATTATTATTATTATCATCATTATTATTGTTATTATTATTATTATTATTATCATAATTATTATTATTATTAAGTTATATTTTATTTTCAGGTATACACAAAAATTTATCATTCCCACTTTGTAGGGATATCTCGCCTACATCTCAATGCTCTCTCTCCGCCAGAATAATTCACTTTAATTCATTCCTCTGAAAGTTTACTACAAGAAACTCCTCTTTTTTCTCTCTTTAGTCAAATAATCTTTCGTATTAACTGTATTTCCACATTAAATTTCTCTCGAAGTGGATAAGATCTTGACCAAAAATTGACAGAAGCGTGTGTGTGTCTCTTAAAAAGCATAATGTGTGCAAACGTTAATGCTCAGGTGTAGACCTACATGTGCATCTGGGGTTTGCAATTTTGACCATGTATTGGGTGTGGAAGTACCTAAGCTTAAGTGTCAGAATACGTAAGCATACAAAGCCTGCTTACAGTTGCGTAAGTTATGGGTGTGTCTAAGTGCGTTTGTCTGTGTGTGTGTGCGTTTGTGTGTGTGTGTGGATGTATCTTCGTGTGTGTCAGGAAATAACATGCATGACAACCAAGAAAGTCTGATCATGCAGCGTGCAAACGTGACCTTCGTATATTGAAGACTGATGCAATTGTACAGACATTAATATTGCAGGTATGCGTGCAAGTACATACGAGGCTAGTATAATGCACGTGTTAATGATGGCTATGCTGTTAATAACGAGGGAGATGATCAAGGGGCGCTATAGTAATATATAGTGGATGATAGTGAGAGATGGTGATGATAGTGATTGAGATGGTGATGATAGTGATTGAGATGGTGATGATAGTGATGGTGATGATGATAGTGATTGAGATGGTGATGATAGTGATGGTGATGATGATAGTGATGGAGATGGTGATGATAGTGATGGTGATGATGATAGTGATGGAGATGGTGATGATGATGATAGTGATGGAGATGGTGATGATGATGATGATAGTGATGGTGAGGATGATAGTGATGGTGATAATGACAGTGATGGTGATGATGATAGTGATGATGATGGAAGTGATGGTGATGATGATAGTGATGGTCGTCGTGAAGATGAGAAGGACAAGAAGAAGGAGGATTTGAATGGTGGTAATAAAAATAATGATGATAACGATATTAATAATACTGATAATAATAATGTCGATATCGAAGGACAAAACAAAAATATGATAAAAGACAGAATGTTATAATTTCATCACGAATACATAACAATGAAGATATTCATTCTCATTCATACCCGGTCACTTTTCAGCCCATGTAAATAGTTAATATCAAACTCTACGTAACAAGTACTGATATGTACCTTTTTTTTTTTTTTTTTTTTTTTTTTTACATACTTAATCAAAGGGAAACAAAGAAGAAAGAAAGAAAGAAAAAATACAGAAGTCTACGACCCCGGGACGTAGCGGAGCGGTTGGACGTAGCGGTTTGTTTGTAGCGGCAATCCGTAGCGTAAAAGCGCTATCCAGGCGACAGGGTGTTGCGTAGGTAGTGGTGTTGGTGACCTGCTGGCGAGTAAAGCGATAGCCTGATGACTTGGTGGAAATGATGACTTGGATTTCGTTTTTCTGGTCGTCGCGTCGCGTTGCTTTGGTGGAATGTGGAGAAAATGAAGCGCGAATGAGTGGATGTTCTTCGATGTGGATGTTTGCGTCGGGTTGTGGAAGTAAAGGGTGGAGTTACTTGATTTGGTGCAGATGGAGACGAGAGAAAAAGAATGGGGAGTGCTTTTGCCTTTGCGATGTTATTGTATTCATGTTTTTGCCGTCATCATCATAATCATTATTGCTGCTTTTATTTCTCGTGCTTATTGAAAAGCATTATAACAAATGTAATCACGCAATAATACTGCTGGCAATTCAGGCTTGTCGTGAGGACTTTACGAGATGTAATGTCACTTCACCGAATATCTAAATTTAGACAAATGGACAGGGAGGGAGATCTCGACACTGTCAAGCAACGTGGCATTTATTCTGCTTCATCGGCCGCCGAGGACCTCAGTTGCACTCCCCCCCCCTCTCTCTCTCTCTCTCTCGACCACACCCACGGCAGGCGACAGACGCGCTCCTGGCCCGCCCCGGGAGCGGTCAGTGGAGTGCCAAGTGCCACCTCCCCCCCCCCCGCCCCCCCATCCACCCACCTCCACACGCGCCTCCTGTGACTTGCGTTCCGGAACGATGGCTAGTATTAAAATCCAGCTTGGGTGCCACGGGTCCCCCAGAACTCGTCGCCATGGCGTGTGTGCTGCTGCAGGTTAGTCGCGTCCCCGGCCTCCACGCCAGCAGGAAAATGGACTTCGGGATTAACGCGAGTGATAAGGGTGTTCCTTCTCCGGGCTGGATGAAGAGGTGAAGCGGCCGGGTGCTTCTCCACGTCGGGGAATTGAGTCGTGCTTTAGCCAGTGCATATGATTAGAAGAAAAGCATTAAGCCTCCTTCATTGTGCCGAATCTCTGCGTGTAGGCTTTTTCTTTACAACAATTCCCGCGTTACAACCACTCCCTTCATTTCTTACGTTTGACATTTTATTTAAAATTACGTTACTCGTTAAACGTACACGGACACACTAACGTCACCGGCGACATGAGGGTATATAACCCAAAAATTGTTGTGACTAGACATTCATTAATAAGCAGAAAAGTCAAGTGCGAAATGGCAAGCAGATGCGCACAGGCACCAGGTGATGAAAAGCACATCCATACAGAACCTCATCAAGCATGCAAGAACACGTATGTGCGCTGATAGAAAGCACGTGAGAAGCACGCTCAATCAGCGAGGGAAAATCCGAGGCTAATTATACAGAATTACGAGGGGAAAAAATGATACATGTCAGGGGGTGAGAGGACAGTCTTACGTAATGAGTGATGTTGAGAATTGCGTGTGTAAGTGTATATGTTCCTATGCCGAGTAAGAGTAAGATATTTATGTAAGTGCATAAATGAATGTGCGCGACTTTAGTACTAGTACATGAAATTTTCGAATCTGGAACCTAGTTGATAGAAGTTCATATTAGTACATTATTGTTAATGCAGTGGTTTCCATTTTTTTTTTTTTTTTTTTTTTCTAATGCCCCCCTCACTAAATGACACGTTGCATGCGCCCTCCCCCTTCCTCAAATACTGCATTTTACTGGCATAGGTTAATTGGCCTATGTCAATAAATATCACAAAAAAATATATACTTATTTTCACCAGTGTGGATGGTTGTGACTGCTCTTTTTTTGTTTTGTTTTTTATCCACTATACTTCGTAGTTTTCAAATGTAATAACACCCTTTATCACGTCCCCGGTTATGATAACGAAAAAAAAACTACACATCTATAGTAATGTAGATTATAATCCCATTCTCTGATTTAGTAAAGGGTGGTTCACATTTTTCAACATTTTCACAAGCGCTGGGCGAGGGGGAGGGAGGGAGAGGGAGCGGTTTTCAAAATGGAGAAAAAATCGTGGGCCGAACAGATGGTGCTTACACGCAAAATATAATCAACACTTGTTTGTCTCTGCTTTGATATAATAAAATAGTCTTCCTTTATATGATAATATAATAATAATAAATATAAATGTATAATAATAAACATATAATATATATACATAATATCTACATAATGAGTATATATATATAATATATATATATTTATATATACAGTTTATAGTATAGAATTATAAGTATATAATAAATAATAATGATGATAAATAATTGCAATAAATGAATAATAGTAAATAAAACATATAAATACGAATATGATTGTATGATAATATAGTAATGAATATGAATATGAATATATAATGAACATGTTCGACATAATAAAATAGGCTTCAACATTTTTGTACACTTTTTGAGGGGGGGGGGGGGCAGTCTCCAAAAAGTGTATGTTTTGTAGGCTTGTGAAAATTTTGAACAATTGTAAACCAACCCTTCGATGAGCTGATTATCACATCCTGATCACAGATATATCCCCAAAACAAGAGTCGGAAAGAAACTGAACTTTATACGAACTTTCTAAAGAAATAAACAAAGAAATTTTGCTTCACGATTCACGGCGAACGTTCGTAATATGTACCATCTAGCACCCCCCCTTCCTCGTCTTACAAGGTACCATCAAGTACTCCCACTCCATCTTATAAGGTACCCCCTTCCCCGTCCTATAAGGTACCCCCTTCCCCGTCCTATAAGGTACCCCCTTCCCCTTCCTATAAGGTACCCCCTTCCCCGTCCTATAAGGTACCCCCTTCCCCGTCCTATAAGGTACCCCCTTCCCCGTCCTATAAGGTACCACCAAAAATTCCTTCTTCGTCCTATAGAGTACCATCTAGCACCCCCCCTTCCTCGTCTTATAAGGTACCATCGAGTACTCCCTCGTCCCTGTATAGGGTACCGCCGAAAATTCCTTCTTCGTCCTATAGAGTACCATCTAGCACCCCCCCTTCCTCGTCTTATAAGGTACCATCGAGTACTCCATCGCCATCTTATAAGGTACCCCCTTCCCCGTCCTATAAGGTACCCCCTTCCCCGTCCTATAAGGTACCCCCTTCCCCGTCCTATAAGGTACCCCCTTCCCCGTCCTATAAGGTACCCCCTTCCCCGTCCTATAAGGTACCCCCTTCCCCGTCCTATAAGGTACCCCCTTCCCCGTCCTATAAGGTACCCCCTTCCCCGTCCTATAAGGTACCCCCTTCCCCGTCCTATAAGGTACCCCCTTCCCCTTCCTATAAGGTACCACCAAAAATTCCTTCTTCGTCCTACGGAGTACCATCCAGCACCCCCCCTTCCTCGTCTTATAAGGTACCATCGAGTACTCCATCGCCATCATATAAGGTACCCCCTTCCCCGTCCTATAAGGTACCCCCTTCCCCTTCCTATAAGGTACCACCAAAAATTCCTTCTTCGTCCTATAGAGTACCATCTAGCACCCCCCCTTCCTCGTCTTATAAGGTACCATCGAGTACTCCCTCGTCCCTGTATAGGGTACCGCCGAAAATTCCTTCTTCGTCCTATAGAGTACCATCTAGCACCCCCCCTTCCTCGTCTTATAAGGTACCATCGAGTATTCCATCATCATTATATAAGGTACCAACAAAAACTTCCTCGTCACCTTATAAGGTACCATCGAGTACTCCATCGCCATCATATAAGGTACCCCCAAAAATTCCTTCTTCGTCCTATAGAGTACCATCTAGCACCCCCCCTTCCTCGTCTTATAAGGTACCATCGAGTACTCCATCGCCATCATATAAGGTACCACCAAAAATTCCTTCTTCGTCCTATAGAGTACCATCTAGCACCCCCCCTTCCTCGTCTTATAAGGTACCATCGAGTACTCCATCGCCATCATATAAGGTACCCCCTTCCCCGTCCTATAAGGTACCTTCAAGCACTTCATCACCACTTTATAAGGTACCCCCGAACTTTTCCTCTTCGTCCTATAGAGTACCATCTAGCACCCCCCCTTCCTCGTCTTATAAGGTACCATCGAGTATTCCATCGCCATCATATAAGGTACCACCAAAAATTCCTTCTTCGTCCTACGGAGTACCATCCAGCACCCCCCCTTCCTCGTCTTATAAGGTACCATCGAGTACTCCATCGCCATCATATAAGGTACCCCCTTCCCCGTCCTATAAGGTACCCCCTTCCCCGTCCTATAAGGTACCCCCTTCCCCGTCCTATAAGGTACCCCCTTCCCCGTCCTATAAGGTACCCCCTTCCCCGTCCTATAAGGTACCCCCTTCCCCGTCCTATAAGGTACCCCCTTCCCCGTCCTATAAGGTACCCCCTTCCCCGTCCTATAAGGTACCCCCTTCCCCGTCCTATAAGGTACCCCCTTCCCCGTCCTATAAGGTACCCCCTTCCCCGTCCTATAAGGTACCCCCTTCCCCGTCCTATAAGGTACCCCCTTCCCCGTCCTATAAGGTACCCCCTTCCCCGTCCTATAAGGTACCCCCTTCCCCGTCCTATAAGGTACCCCCTTCCCCGTCCTATAAGGTACCCCCTTCCCCGTCCTATAGGGTACCGCCGAAAATTCCTTCTTCGTCCTATAGAGTACCATCTAGCACTCCAACGCCATCTTACAAGGTACCCTCTTCCTGGTCGTTTAAGATACCATCGAGTACTCCATCATCGCTGTACAAGGCACCGGCATATGAAGTACCACTACCGAAGTCTCCTTCCCCTTTGTATGAGGTACCATCTGGGACTCCGTCGTCACTATATAAAGGACCAACTAGGACTCCATCAGCATTATATGAGGTACCAACAAAGACTCCATCGCCATCATATAAGGTACCACCGAAGTCTCCCTCTCCGTCTTACAAGGTACCATCTAGTACCCCAGCCTCACTGTACAAGGTACCATCTAGTACCCCAGCCTCACTGTACAAGGTACCATCTAGTACCCCAGCCTCACTGTACAAGGTACCTCCGAAGTCTCCTTCTCCGTCATACAAGGTACCATCTAGTACCCCAGCCTCACTGTACAAGGTACCATCTAGTACCCCAGCCTCACTGTACAAGGTACCATCTAGTACCCCAGCCTCATTGTACAAGGTACCTCCGAAGTCTCCCTCTCCGTCATACAAGGTACCATCTAGTACCCCAGCCTCACTGTACAAGGTACCATCTAGTACCCCAGCCTCACTGTACAAGGTACCATCTAGTACCCCAGCCTCACTGTACAAGGTACCATCTAGTACCCCAGCCTCACTGTACAAGGTACCATCTAGTACCCCAGCCTCACTGTACAAGGTACCTCCGAAGTCTCCTTCTCCGTCATACAAGGTACCATCTAGTACCCCAGCCTCACTGTACAAGGTACCATCTAGTACCCCAGCCTCACTGTACAAGGTACCTCCGAAGTCTCCCTCTCCGTCTTACAAGGTACCATCTAGTACCCCAGCCTCACTGTACAAGGTACCATCTAGTACCCCAGCCTCACTGTACAAGGTACCTCCGAAGTCTCCTTCTCCGTCATACAAGGTACCATCTAGTACCCCAGCCTCACTGTACAAGGTACCATCTAGTACCCCAGCCTCACTGTACAAGGTACCATCTAGTACCCCAGCCTCACTGTACAAGGTACCATCTAGTACCCCAGCCTCACTGTACAAGGTACCATCTAGTACCCCAGCCTCACTGTACAAGGTACCATCTAGTACCCCAGCCTCACTGTACAAGGTACCATCTAGTACCCCAGCCTCACTGTACAAGGTACCATCTAGTACCCCAGCCTCACTGTACAAGGTACCTCCGAAGTCTCCTTCTCCGTCATACAAGGTACCATCTAGTACCCCAGCCTCACTGTACAAGATACC
>NC_061827.1:1320271-1337771 GCF_019202785.1 Penaeus chinensis | reverse complement strand
CCGTTCCAAAGTCTCTTAGTTATCCACATTTCATGAGCCAAACGCCGGTTTCGTCTTCTCTTTCTCACGCCCTCGTTCCCTATTCTCATTATTATCCGCTTCCCTTCGCTCCCTCCCTCTTCCTATCACCTTACCAAGAGAGCGAAGGCGTTTTGCCAAGCCCATCCTCTCCCCTGTCATACTCCCAAGGTAACATTGCTTCTCATCCCTTCATCCGACCTTACGGGGCACGTATCCACCGTATTTCTCCGCACGTTCCATCCTCTCTTCCCTCTTTGACTGCAACTCCCCATCCAACCTTAGCTCCCTACCTGCCTTCTACCGAACCTCCTTCCCCAGTCACGTATCTCCCTTCGCTGTATCCTCTTGTGTCCTCCACTCCTCATCCGACGTCTCCTTCCTGTGTCCATCACGGTGTGACCTCTCCCTCTTTTCCATCCGCACCTCGTTCATCTCATCTCTCCCCCATTAGCAGATCTTACTCGCTATCAACAGCTTCTCCTAAAAAATCGTACACCAAAACTCGCGCTCCTCTTCGTAGAAACTACAGTTTAATTACTCGCTCTCCTACTCGCCAAGCTTATACTTCTTTCACTCGCTCTCCTTTACTCGAGGCCTACACCCCAGCTCTCCTCGAGAACTCCAATAGGGAACCATCTCTTCCCGCGTCTCTGAAATTCACTTTATCTCCTCGTCCTCTGTCAATATTCTACAGTACTGGCCGTCCTTCTCGAAAAAAATCTTTCTCCACCGCCTCTCCTTTTCCGTCTAGTAAAGCCGTTTCACCAACACTCCAGCCTGCTCCCAAGTCTTACACCTTAGTCTCTCCTCCTCCGAGCAAGGCGACCAGTCCCCTGAAGCCCCCTCACGTGATTATTTCTCCTCCTCCTCCTCTTCCTCCTACTCCCACTTCTCCTACTCCTCCATACCTTCCTCCCGTCTCTTATCTTCCTCCACCACCTCCACCGTACCATGGCTCCACACCCGCACCATCTGACGTCTCTCCAACTCCACCACTCCACACTGCAACACCCTCATCGTCTCCCTACCGCCCTCCACCACCTCCAGCCCCGTACCTTCCCCCTCCCACTCTCCACGACGGCCTTGATAACTCCGTAGTGCCAGCCGTCGTGCCAGTCATCATTCCCGTGGACGACCGCAACCCTCCTGCGGTAGTAGGCAAAAGGATCGCTCTGCCGCTGCAGAGGGCCCACGCGTCCCACAGGAAGGAAATTAACAAGAAAAGACTGGCCAAGGCGACGAAGTACAACCATGAAGACAACCACGTTCTCAGAGAACTTGCGGAGTATGATGAGGCCGCGGAGGAATACCTGTAAGAGGGGAGGAAGTTCGCCACAATCACTATTACAATTGGTCTCACGCCAAAAGCTAGGTGTTCGTTAGGCTGCCTGGATTTCGTGTGCAGTCATGGAACCTCCTGTCAAAGTATGCTTCGTGTGTGTGTCGTAAGGTTAAGTCGTTGATGAGTATGTCGGTTTGTTTGTTTTCTCTTCCCAAGTTGTACATATGAATATATACGCCATCAAATAAAAATGTGATTATATAGACCTCTGTGTGTATATAACTAAAACAATGATTGAATTATGCTCTCCCTCCTTCTCCCCCTTCTCTCTCCTTGTTTTTCTCTTCCCTCCTTCTCTAATGAACACACAAACGGTCGTTAAGGTTAATCTAGGATGAATGGGGAAATAGAACACACAGATAATGAAGGGGAAGAGGGCACTCACGCCTGAATGAACGTTCCTCCTGATAGAACAAAAGTAATACTGTGGTCTCGTAGATCTTTGAGAACTTTATGTAATCACAGAACTACAATTCAGTCTAGACATCCCTTCGACACATTATTTCGAGATCTATGCCTGGCTGTGACAAGGAGGGAACGTTTTTCTACCTTTCTGAAAAAAAAAAATCTGGAAATCATAAAAATATAAAAATATTGAAGACTGTTTTAGGATATTCTCGTATATTTGGGATATGGTTTCTGGGTAATTTTTCTTTGGATAAAAAAAAATAAAAATATTTTAATTTCTTAGGACCATAATGAGTCATATTTACATTAGTGTCATTTTTCCAATTTTCATGTAACATTTCATTATGAATTCTTGTCTTCATTTACCTGTTGATATATTTTACGTAAATGGGTGCCCCCATATTGTTGTTCAGTTAAAAATAACTAATGCCACTCATTACAAACATACATATATATATAAATGAGTAAATAAATAAATAAATATATATATGTGTGTGTGTGTGTGTGTGTGTGTGTGTGTGTGTGTGTGTGTGTGTGTGTGTATGTGTGTGTGTGTGTCTGTATGTGTGCATATATATATATATATATATATATATATATATATATACACATATATATACATATAGATACATATATATATGCGTGTGTGTGTGTGTGTGTGTATGTGTGTGTGTGTGTGTGTGTGTGTGTGTGTGTGTGTGTGTGTGTGTGTGTGTGTGTGTGTGTACATGTAGATATGTATACATATGCAATAAATATATATACATATATATATATGTATGTATATATACATATATATGTGTATGTATACATGCATAAATATATGTATATGAATATATGTATGTATATAAAAACACATATATTTATATATACATATAGACATAGATATATATATATATATATATATATATATATATATATATATATATATATAGATGTATACATATACATAGATATATATATACATATATACATATATATATATATATATATATATGTGTGTGTGTGTGTGTGTGTGTGTGTGTGTGTGTGTGTGTGTGTGCGTGTGTGTGTGTGTGATTTCGAACTACACACACACACACACACACACACATATATATATATATATATATATATATATATATATATATATATATATATTCCTTGGCGTATATTTTGGCTATCCACAGAAAAGGAGGAGGCTTAATTCTTGACAAAAAAATGACTTTAGACCAACGATTTTTTTCTACTGACCTCAACAACCCGTCCTTTTTTAAACAAAAGTCTTCATCGCGGAGTTAACGCGCCGGAAAATATATGTTCTATTATACCTTTCACCGTGAGATTTGCCGCTATGACTGGCAAATCTTTGGCAAAAAAGAAGAATGGAGATTACTTGACTCGAATCACTTAGATGACAGATAGACTTTTTTTTTTTTTGTAAAGCTTCGGTTTTGTAAGCATTCTGTGTTCTCCATGTGGCAAAATATTTAAATGGATAAAAACAAATGGTAACTGAATACATGATCGTAACTGATAAGAGCAATGCTTTTTCACTGCTAATAAGTAATCGTTGCCATGATATTGGGGGGAAAAGGAATGGATAAGAGTGAAAAAAAATAATCACTGTGTAACCTGTATGACTGAGGTTTCGATATTACGCCATTTTCGCATATATAATGCCGAGAAATCAATTGCTTCGAATTATCCTTTCTCATTCATACATAATTTATTTTTATAACATGAACTCTGTTGCTAAGATATTTTTTCTTTTTGTGACGGAAAATCCCCTTCCCTTCCCTTATCAGCTGAAAATAGTTATCAATTAGCTACTGTCTTATCTGCTTTACCCGATGCCTCAATCCACCCTTATCTTGTGATATGATATCCTACAATAGTGATAGGCCTGAGTCCCAGTCTGGAGAGTCGCTATGTACATCAACAAATATACAATCTTTTTTTATGTTTCATTGAAGAAAATTGTAGAATAGAGATAAAGTTTTGCAGTTATATTTTTATACACCTTTTATCCTTTTATCCTGATATATGTTCATCGGGAAATTCTTAAAAAAAAAAAAATAATAATAAATAAATAAAAATCTGGACCTCTATAGACAAACCTCAAAAATCGAGTTGGTGTATCAGTAACCTTCCAGACATCCGCGAGAGAGGATCACCGTGGCCGTGATATCCGTGTCAAGATGTTTGCAACTGCGGGCGTGATCTTCCTCGTTGTAGCGTGTGCCATCGTGGGCGGGGGAGCCATTTACCGGCGCCGAGGCAGCAAATGCAGAAGCACTCGGCGGCTGAAGGGCAAGACGGTCATCGTCACGGGAGGTTCATCAGGTGTGGAAATAGCCCTTTGGCAGTGTTTTGGGGGGCTGCGACCCTTTATACAGTCTCAAACTGGACCTGCGACCCTCCATACAGTCTTAACCTGGACTAGCGACCCTTCAAACAGTCTAAAACTGGACCTGCGACCCTCCATACAGTCTTAACCTGGACTAGCGACCCTTAAAACAGTCTAAATCTAGACCTGCGACCCTTTACACAGTCTTGACCTGGACTAGCGACCCTTAAAACAGTCTAAATCTGGACCTGCGACCCTTTACACAGTCTTGACCTGGACTAGCGACCCTTAACACAGTCTAAATCTGGACCTGTGACCCTCCATACAGTCTTAACCTGGACTAGCGACCCTTCAAACAGTCTAAAACTGGACCTGCGACCCTCCATACAGTCTTAACCTGGACTAGCGACCCTTCAAACAGTCTAAAACTGGACCTGCGACCCTCCATACAGTCTTAACCTGGACTAGCGACCCTTCAAACAGTCTAAACCTGGACCTGCGACCCTTAAAACAGTCTTGACCTGGACTAGCGACCCTAAATGTGTGAACATGTAGTAATAGATACTTACAGATGCTTATAAGCTTACGTTATTCTATTTATATAAGTTATATTATTAAAAGAATAGATTTCAATAAATTTTCAAAAAACATTAACTTTGACTTGCAAATATCTATGGATTTCTTTATTATTATTATTATTATTATTATTATTATTATTATTATTATTATTATTACGTTAAAGACTCCGGCGACCCTTAGAAAATCCCTCGCGACCGTGGGGTTAGGAATCATTAGTCTGTGTAATGTAACGTGTTATTGTTCTGTTCTCTCTCTCTCTCTCTCTCTCTCTCTCTCTCTCTCTCTCTCTCTCTCTCTCTCTCTCTCTCTCTCTCTCTCTCTTTCTCTCTCTCTCTCTCTCTCTCTCTCTAGTATAGATTTGTTACTTCAAATATCCATTTGGATTACTGGAAGCAACGCTATATTGCCTTTCTGCTGCTTCATCTGTGCCCATTTGAGGGTTTCACAGGGTGAGGAAACCCGGGGGTGGCCGGCTGTGGATGGCCAAGAATTCGTTCAGGTGAGAAATTATTCGCCAGTTGGGTAGGCGCGGGTTATAAGGTTATAACACGCACAAGAGAGAGAGAGAGAGAGAGAAATAGAGAGAGAGAGAGAGAGAGAGAGAGAGAGAGAGAGAGAGAGAGAGAGAGAGAGAGAGAGAGAGAGAGAGAGAGAGAGAGAGAGAGAGCCAGAGAGAGAGAGAGAGAGAGAGAGAGAGAGAGAGAGAGAGAGAGAGAGAGAGAGAGAGAGAGAGAGAGAGAGAGAGAAGGGGGGGGGGGGGGGGTAACTATACGGCTGTAAATATTAGATAATAATTATCATATATTATTTAATGGCAAAAGTCGTGTGCTAAATAGTGATGGCTAAGACAGAAACCACGTTAGCAAATATGAAATACGGCGTTTACTTTTAAAAACAAGTGTTTGATTAACATTTTCTGTTCAGCAGACAAATAATCGGAAAGCAAGCAAACAAATATTTTGGGAGTGGCAAAATTGAGTAACTTACGTCAGATAAACAAAGACCCAAAAGAGGTAATAGAAAATACTAATACTCTTACAGGGATTGGCCTGGCCACGGCGGAGGACCTCGCTCGTCGCGGGGCAAGGGTCATCCTCGCCTGCAGGAACGCCACAAAAGCCGATCAAGTTGCACGTAAGGAAGCATCCTGTACCAGTTGCATGTCCCTGTCGATTATGCAGTATTGCAAACTCATTACTACCATCGCACAGATCGTTTAATGCTCGTACACTGAAAGGGACAGCGATAAATGACTCTCCGGAGGATTTCTTTTCCTTTCCCTCAGACGGAATTCGGGAGAGGACGGGCAACGCTGAGGTTCAAGTGAGAGTCCTCGATACGTCGGACTTCGACTCCGTAAGAAAATTTGCCAAGGAGTTCAAGGAGACTGAAAAGCGGTTGGACGTCCTGGTAAGAACCCTCTCCCAAGTTTATTAAATTTTGAATGTTTTGATTCTGTAATGAGCAAAGTTGTTAATTATGTTGTATTTGATGAAGACTAGTCCGGTGTAATTAAGGTTTTAAGATATAACTTACGCTAAATTAACCCACTTTTGAATGAGATCGCAGATACAAATAAAAACACTTATTTCGCTTTCATTTCAGATAAACAATGCCGGCGTGGGCATCCCTGAGAAAAGGTTGAACAAGCAGGGCTTTGAGTTGACCTTGGCCACTAACCACTACGGTCACTTCCTCCTCACTAACCTCCTCATTGGTGAGTTAAGAATGTGAATTTAAATTTCCATCTTTCCTTAAATTTACATTCCATATTAACCTCGATTTAAGGCCATTAGTATTCCTCTCCTTCCCCCAGATGTCCTCAGAGCCAGTGCTCCAAGTCGCGTGGTTACCGTGTCGTCTTTAGTTCACAAGTATTGTTCCAAGGCTGATCTCGAGGACTTGAACTTCGACAAGACCCCCTACGCTGTGTTCCCTGCATATGCGCTCTCCAAACTGTGCAACATTCTCTTCACTAAAGAAATCGCTCGGAAACTGCAGGGGACAGGTTAGATTAGAGTTTGTGTTTATATATGCACCTCACATGCATAGAATCACACAAGCATGCATACACACACAAACGTACGTTTCAACCCTTTCTTTCTCACTCTCACTCTCACTCTCACTCTCTCTCTCTCTCTCTCTCTCTCTCTCTCTCTCTCTCTCTCTCGCTCTCGCTCTCGCTCTCGCTCTCGCTCTCGCTCGCTCTCTCTCTCGCTCTCTCTCGCTCTCTCTCTCTCTCTCTCTCTCTCTCTCTCTCTCTCTCTCTCTCTCTCTCTCTCTCTCTCTCTCTCATCGTCTCTGCCTCTGCCTTTCTCTTTCTCTCTTTCTCTCTTTCTCTCTTTCTCTCTTTCTCTCTCTCTCTCTCTCTCTCTCTCTCTCTCTCTCTCTCTCTCTCTCTCTCTCTCTCTTTCTCTCTCTCTCTCTCTCTCGCATTTCCCACAGCACTCATAAAAATACACTACTAAGCCACGATTATTCAACTTTTATTGCTTAAAACATTCTTCATCTGCTCCAGGTGTGGTAGCGAATTGTCTCCATCCAGGTGTTGTCGCCACAGGTTTACTAAATAAAGAAAACACGTGTCTGGGTGCGCTGCTTACCTTCTTCCTCGGGGTTATTGGCAAGGTGAGAGAGAGAGAGAGAGACAGAGAGAGAGAGAGAGACAGAGAGAGAGAGAGAGACAGAGAGAGAGAGAGAGAGAGAGAGAGAGAGAGAGAGAGAGAGAGAGAGAGAGAGAGAGAGAGAGAGAGGCAGAGAGAGAGAGAGAGAGAGAGAGAGAGAGAGAGAGAGAGAGAGAGAGAGAGAGAGAGAGAGAGAGAGAGAGAGAGAGAGAGAGAGAGAGAGAGAGAGGAGAGAGAGAGAGAGAGAGAGAGAGAGAGAGAGAGAGAGAGAGAGAGAGAGAGAGAGAGAGAGAGAGAGAGAGAGAGAGAGAGAGAGAGAGAGAGAGAGAGAGAGAGAGAGAGAGAGAGAGAGAGAGAGAGAGAGAGAGAGAAGAGAGAGAGAGAAGGAGAGAGAGAGAAGGAGAGAGAGAGAGAAGGAGAGAGAGAGAGAAGGAGAGAGAGAGAGAAGGAGAGAGAGAGAGAAGGAGAGAGAGAGAGAAGGAGAGAGAGAGAGAAGGAGAGAGAGAGAGAAGGAGAGAGAGAGGAGAGAGAGAGAGAAGGAGAGAGAGAGAAGGAGAGAGAGAGAAGGAGAGAGAGAGAAGGAGAGAGAGAGAGAGAGAGAGAGAGAGAGAGAGAGAGAGAGAGAGAGAGAGAGAGAGAGAGAGAGAGAGAGAGAGAGAGAGAGGGAGAAATAAATAGACAGAGACAGAGAGGGGGGGGGTGAAAGGTACAGAGGGAGTGAGAAAGAGTGAGAGGGAGAGAGGGAGAGAGGAAGAAAACAATAAGAGAAAGAGAAGAACAGGATTTGATTACAGCATTATCTCATACCTTTTTCAGTATAGTGCCAGCGACCTCCCAATGAACAATGATCCTCTGTCTTTCATGTTCTCCAGAGTCGAGACGATGGCGCGCAAACTAGTATATACTTAGCTGTGGCCGAAGAAGCTCAACACATGTCTGGAAAATATTTCGTAGACTGTAAGGTACATACCCCTGCACGCCGGTGATATTATCTTCACCTCTCGTCATTTTGAATAACCAATTTTCTCAGGCATGCAAATGATGCCCCATATTACAAAGCTTGTAAAGCTCTTAAAGTAAAAGAATATATAGTTTCATCGTAGATTGTGGACAAGAAAGCATAATAAAATATTCAATTTCCTTCTTTCATGGTGATCTTTGTCCAGGAGAGCGCTTGCTGCAAGTTAGCCGAAGACGAAGGCCTGGCCAAGAAGCTGTGGGAAGTGAGCGAACACGATGTCAAACTGCAGCCCGGCGAGGTATTTTACTAGTGGGCGTCTATCACTGAGTGTTCTTTTGTTTACGAAGGGAATTGATGTGCGTTAACGTTCCTCGCAACTGCAAAATAGTCTTGGCATCGTAGGAGAGTGAATACCACAGAAGCGCAGGGGCGGAGTCTCAATTTATAAGTGCGGAGCGCGGACGCCCAAGATGTTGCCTGACGAAACCGTTTCCGAGTTCAAAAAGGGTAGAGGGTTGGTCGATGGCCCGTCTACTCTTATTTTTTTCTTATTTTATGCTATCATCATTACCGTTTCTTTTGCACGTATTCCCGGCTGACTGCATGAATTCGCCTGACATGTTTCACGTTTCCAGCTTTGAGAGGGATGTGGGGACAAACTTCCCACCTTAACTTACTTTGCTACAACAGATTGTGAAAAAGATAAAACGGAAATGTAGTAATTTGAAGAATAAATAAAAACTGTTTTAATCAATTGATCACTCTTATTCATCCCGTATGCAGCAGATACAAAATAATGCGAAATAAACATGAAGCAAGGTAACATAATTTATCAATGAATAAATAGTATTAGATATAAATAAGTTAATTACAAACATTTCTGGTTGATTAAAACATCTCCATAAGCAACTACTTCATGTTTATCTCTACATGAGGACTAGGTCAAGAATTATTCTAGAAATCTGGATAATGATAATCAACAATGTATTCCACGTCCACTAATTTGCTATGGCGTGTATATATCCTAAATTTTAGATACTGAAATGTGATCCAAAACAGTTTAGTATTTATAAAGCATACAGTTCTGACCTGCGTCTCTTTTAGCGGTCAATTTAGTTGCCATTGATAAGGACGTAAAAGCGGTCTTGATCTACTGGTATTTTTGTAAACTTTATAAAGTAAATTAAAAAATACGATCTTGAAATGTCACTACATATCTTACTTTATTAATTTAGAAGAAATAACTTGATGAATGAAAATACTGCTGTTTGGTGGAATATAACATGAAAAAGCACACAAAAAACTTTTTGTT
The DNA here is from genome assembly GCF_019202785.1 of Penaeus chinensis. Lineage (NCBI taxonomy): Eukaryota > Metazoa > Arthropoda > Malacostraca > Decapoda > Penaeidae > Penaeus > Penaeus chinensis. The sequence goes on along the minus strand of NC_061827.1, from coordinate 1,328,195 downwards.
TATTAAATAATATTTTTCGGGGTACAGTACTTAATATTATGTTTTTCATTGTCAAATTTATAAGTATGATTTTATGTTCTATTCACATCTTCAATTATTTTCTTGACAAAATGTATCCGTTTTTAGTTATTTATTGACTGTCTTAAATTGGTAATCTTTTCCTTCCCTATGATCTCAAATACAAAGAATACAATGTATATTGTACTACTACAAAAGGTATCCTAGCCAAAAAAGTAGATGCTTGAAATCCTCAACAGCAGATACAACTGGGACAATATAATTCCTAAAAATGGACAGAATTCAAAGTTCAGTTTAATCCAAAAACCTTAACTGCAAACCTTTATCATTCCAACAATGCCCACTTTTTTTCCTTTTTTTTTTGGGGAGTTTAAACCAATCCATGATGTAATCTATTCCACAGTGTGCGTATGTGTAGATATATGTAAATGTGCGTGTGAACATGTAATACACACACCTACATATATACAAACACAGAGTAAGTAGCATTTTCCATGGAATTTTGGAATCCTCAATAATGCATAATACCTATTGCATACATGCTTGATACACGTAGATTTTTCATTGTTCTGCAAATTCATGATAGGTAGATTAGACAGCCAAAACTCTATGAAATCTGTCTACACATAGACAGCCAAATTTCTTTAAGAAACCTGTCTATACATAGGTACTGTTACCTAAAAACTGTATGAAGTTTTGCTTCTACATTTAATGATAATGAATATTCCTCACAATGACAAATTTGTAATGATAAGAAATATGTAAACAATAAAATCCATCACAAAAAATATGCAGTTTTAATAACAGATGGATGAAGCCAAAATGTGAACAGCCACAACCCCAACACCAGTTTACTCACTGTCACTCCCTCTGCCAACCTCTGACCCAGATTTGGCAGGGGACCGAGACCCAGACCTGGAGCGAGGTGACCCTGACCCTGACCTGGCTGGTGAGCGAGAGCCAGACCTAGAGCGAGGCGAGCCGGATCTAGATCTGGAACGTGACCTTGACTTTGACCTTGACTTTGACCTTGACTTTGACCTCGACTTTGACCTCGATCCAGATCTTGACCTTGACCGTGATTTTGCTGGGGAACGTGAGCCAGACCTTGACCTAGCTGGGGATCTACTGCCAGAACGAGAACGACTGCGTGACCTGGATCGCGATCCTGAGCCACTTCTCCTTGATCCACTGCGACTCCTGGAGCGAGAGCCAGACTTTGACCTTGAGCGTGACCTTGAGCGTGACCTTGAGCCCGATTTGGAACGTGACCTTGATCGTGAGGACTTCCTTGACCCAGATCTTGACCTGGAGCGAGACCTCGAGGAATCCGAATTTGACATGACCCTTCGACGTTTGCTCTTTCCGCCCTCACTATCCGATCCGCTGGCAATTTTGAGGCGCTCGTTGTCTGAGTCATCTGATGAGTCTGAAATGGTTGCCTTGGACACAATACGTCCCTTCTGTTTGGCTGAAAGGCCGTCCTCTGAGGCCCTCTTTCTGCCCTTGGCTCCTCCCTTCCCTCTCTTGCGGCCTCGGGACTGGTCATCATCATCATCATCACTTCCTTGCTTGCTTTTCCTACCTCGTTTCTTCCTTTCCCTGGAAGGCAAATATAGAAAGAAAACATCAATAACGACTTTATTCATCCCTTCTATACATTTCCCAGATGCATAAAGAGAGAGAAAGCACAAAACAAAAGCTAAAATCATAATGATCTTACCCTGGTTCCTTCTTCTTCCTTCCTCTGCCCTTCTTCTGCCGGCTCTCCCCTTCAGGTCCACTTCCTCCACCAGATCCATCTGAGAGGATTTCCACATCTCTCTTCCTGCCTCTTCCTCCTTTCCTTGAAGGTTCTATTGGTTCGTTTATGATGACAGCATTCTTCATCTTTTCCTTGTACTGTTCTCGAGCTTTCATCTGTAATATTAATTGCAGCTTTATGAATTTCAATGCACCACTTAACTGATATTCAGTATACCCACTATATCTATCTCTTCCTTTTACCGATCAAATCAGAAAGGCTCTATCTACCACAAAGACACAAGGCCTCTCAGCACTTTTTTCTATTTTGCCTCTAATTAAAAATATATGTAATTTGAAAAAGAAAGAAAAAGAAAGAAAAAGAAACGACTTGAAACTTCCAGTATAGCAGAATAACAGGATTAGAGTTTGAACTTACTAGCTACTTAATATAACCTGAAATCAAAGAAAAAGAAACCCCTGAAAAGAAAATAATCAAAGGCCGAGGCATGTATACTGACCCTCTCTTCGATCATCATCCTCCTCCTCTCTTCCATCTTCTGTCTCTCCTCCACAACCTTCTGCTTGAGAGCTTGCCTTTCTTCATCCTGCTTACGCCTGAGTGCCTTTTCTTCATCATCTTGCCTGCGGGCACGAGCAACGTGGTACTGAGCCTGAGACAGCAAGTCACGGCACTGGCTGGCTTCCGCAGCTGCAGCCCCCAAGTCATATTTCAGACGATCTCCATTGACACTGAGATGTTGGAAGTACCTGAACAAAGGAAAATATAAATATTACTTGAAGTTATTCACATAAAATGATATTAAAAATTGCTGACTCAGAATCACATATACCAAAATACAGTATTTGCACATACATCTTGAAACAAGTGCATTCAGTACTCACTTTTGAGCTAGTGTTAGCTCATGTACAGCTGCTAACACAGTTTTCAGGTTGGACTTTTCATCACGAAGCACTTGTGTGGCTAGTCGTTGCAACACCAGTGCCAAGTTGTACAGGATGACGGTATCATGTGGAGCAACATGACGAGCCTAAAATAATGAATTTAACAAATTTTTCCTCATTAATGCATATTTACATATGAGGATATTTTGAGCATAAAAGCAACTTGAAATGAAGCATGTGTCACCGCTTATTACTAGCTTCTATAAATCCTTTTTCCCTTTTTATTCTCTCATTTCTGAAAGTACCACAGGCAAAAAAGAAAAGAAAGAAAGAAAAAAAATAATAACATTAATATTAATCACCTTGAGAAGTGTATACTTGGCCTCCTTCAGCTTCACTGCCTTGAAGTATGCTCGAGCAAGGTACCCAAGAACCTCTACATTTGGATACTTGAAGAACTTTTTCTGGCAATTTTCATACTGAAAGAATATGATAAAATTGACAATATTATATATATATATCAAGACTAATCATGAAAAAGAAAATACCAAATATATCACAAATACATATATATCCAGTGCACATCCGTGGGTAACAAAACAAAAGTCTATTATCCTTACCATCTGTATTGCATTAATGTATTGTTTCTGCTCTACATAGATGTGGGCAATATTCATCCAAACATCACTGAAATCGGCTGTTGCCTCTCGCACCTGGGCAAATATATCACGTGCCTCGTTGATGTAACCTTTGTGAGCCAATACAGCACCTACAGAAGAAAAGAAACCAGATAATGACTACCTACTAATGGGTGAACTATCAAGATGACTTTACTTTTAAATGTGATTCAAAATTCTTGTCAATATCAATATATCTTTTATTGTTAGTTTTGAAATCTTTCTTAAGGTAATGAAAATGTTCCATAGACAACTGATTCCACTCATCAAAATCTACAAAACCGGATATTTTAATAAAAATAAAGACACTTCTACACACACACACACACACACACACACAAAAAAAAAAAAAAAAAAAAAAAAAAAAAAAAAAAAAAAAAAACTAACAACAACAACTTACCAATGCCATTAGCAGCCCAGATACTTCGTGGATCAGAACGAAGGACAGTTTTGTACATGGCAAGGGCTCGGTCCTGGTGCTTCTGCTCCTTCTCTTTGTCACGGTTCGGCTGATGTAGGGTTGTAAGCCATACATTTCCCAAGGCAATGAGGGAGTAGGAGTCATTTGTGGTGCTGGGATTCTGTAATAAAGTATATCATGTCACTAGTGATGAGGTTTGTAATGTAAATATACACCAAAAATGTTTAAAAATTATCATCTTTGCATCCTTACTGCCTCAAATACAGTAACTAAATTCTCCAGAAGATTTGTCATTAACAAAGACATCAAATGTACAATTTTTTTTCATCTTTTATTCAGTCCTCTTGACACAGACCTTCAAGATACGTTCAAATTTCTTCTGTCCGGGACCCCATTCATTCTTGGCCAGATGAAGGTTTCCCATCAAGGACCAGGCATCAGGATGTTCATTGTTCATACGCAGGGCTTCTTTGTACCAATCAGAAGCATCATAAATCTGCCCACGGTCTCTTGCCATACAACCCAGTCTTAGATAGCCTGAAATATTCAAAGTGAGTAAATATCTTATAGTTATTTGCTGATAAAATAAAATAAATAAATAAAATGAATAAAAAGTAGAGAAACATATAAAACAAATGCAAAGCAGGAAAACAAAAATGACATTAAGAAGTCTTTCATCCTTACAATCCACATAGTTCGGGTGATCCTGAAGAATTTCCTTATAGAGCTTTTCTGCCTTGTCAAACTGGCAGAACATTTCATGAAGACGTGCAGTGTTATACTTGATGGTGACAGAAATGGAGGAGTAGTATTGCGGATCCTGGTCCTTCTCTGCATCACAGCGTTCCCAGGCTTCCTTAAAGTACTTCTGGGCTTCTTCGTAATTGCCGAGTCTGCAGAAATTCAGGAGATTTATTTCATGAATGTATACTTTCTTTTCTAGACCTCAAGTGTGTGGACCCAGATGAACTCTCCTTTTACACAAACAAATAAAACAAAATTCTTATTAAGCTATACCTGAAATGAAGAGCAGCTATATTGTTGAGAATTTCTGGAGGGATGTCCATCTGCACAAGGTCTTGCAAGAGTTTGGTGGCCTTGTGGTATGCAGACAAGGATCCCTGGAGGTCGCTGCCTTCTAAGATCTGGGCAAGTTCAATCCAAGCCTCCACGTCCTCACTGTACTGCTCTGTCACCTGCAATACAATGCAACTGATGATACATTTCCTCCTTATATTTCATTTATGTGATATTACTGTCTTTATGACTCACTAAGCAGAAGTGTAACAATATGACAGGTCTTACCTTTTTGAGATGCTGCTTGGCCAAATCTCGCTTACTCTGAGATGTTGAGCTGGCATAGAGGGAACCAAGGATCTTCATGGTTTCATAGTTGCCTGGCTGGGCTTTCAGTACTTTTTCAAAACACTGAGCAGCCTGAAAAAGAGAAATGTGTTTATTGAATAGAATAACAATAATAATAATTTCAATAAATCCTCAGTTTAATGTAGAACGTACAATATTACAATACAGAAAACTTGGATTATTATCCATTTGGTGAAATAAAAGTAAACACAAAATGTCAGCTTACGTTTTCAGTATCTCCTCTGTTAATATACATCTGACCAAGGCCATAATGGGGTAGAACAAAGTTTGGTGCTGCATACTGAGTGGCCTGGTAATAGTACTGGAAGGCTTGTGAGTAATCTTCTTGCACGTGAAATGCTCTAGCCATTTGGTAGCATGACTCAGCACGCATAGATTCATTTTCGGTGTTATGGAAAGCATGGAGAGCAAGGTGCTGCACCTTTTGAAAGTCCTGAAAAGAATGCAACAATTGGAATAACTTCCTTACTTTTCAATATGTACAGATATCACTCTCCATATCTATAGCAAAAGTTTGTGTTAATAATTACTATAGTTTTATACATTTAAAACATGTAGGATATTTTATTCATATCTATAGCAAATATTTATGTTGATACTTACTACTGTTTCATAAATTCAAAACATGTATAATATTAGCCTCTTCAAATGTAAAAAAAAAAAATATAGAGAAAATTAAGAGACTTCCAACACATTACCTGTTTGAAGAAAAAGTGGTTACCCAGATGATTTAAAACCATAGGATTTGTAGAATCAATGTTGTATGCTTTCGACAACATCTGCACTCCTCTACGGATGTTTTCTGGTTTCTTTTCATTGAGCTCTAACACTGCTAACCCAACAAGGGCTCCAACACACATTCCATCCAATTCCAATGCACGCTCAAAGGCCAAACGAGCCTTGTCTTGATTTCCGAGTTTCATAAAGCAATGGCCCATACCAAGCCGAACTGCAGCCGGGCAATTGGGATTTGTTCGCAAAGCCTTCTTGTAAAATGCCAAAGCACCTCTATAATCCTGTTGGTGAGGAGAAATTTTAGATTTGTATTGAAAAATAAAACCATTTTATGAGTATACAACAGTAATAATAATTACAGGAACTTTTACATAAATAGTTCATAAACCATACCTTTTTGTTGAAAGCAATACACGCTTTGCCTAACAAAGACGGGATGTTATTGGCAGACTGATTGAGTACGAAGTTGAACTGTGCATCAGCTTGTTCCATCTTATCTCCCTCCAGCAAACAGAAGTATGCACGGCCCAAGAGATGATTCTGATACAAAGATAATGGGTAAAATTTGTGAGGGGGTTGTTTCCATAATGGACTACATTGCAAAGGTTACTCTAATAACAATAAAAATTGTTGGATTATATGTGTGATACATAAATTGACCTTTGCATGCAAACAATATAGTCAGACACATTTAGAAAGGACCTACAAAAATTCTTAAACAAAATACATAGGTGTACCCTACCTGGTCGTACATAATGATTTTATCTGCTGTTGTGTAAAGGTAAGTTGCTTTCTGGAACAGTTCCTTCTTTGCAGTCTTATCTTTCTCTTTGTTAGCCAACTGCACATAGTAGGCTGCCAGTGTGTCATAGGACCGCATCTGTGAATAGAGAAAATATGGGTTAGTTTGCATGTAATAAGTTTTACAAAAAATATGGCTAAATACTATTATAAAATATGGATAGATGAACAACACTAAAATATTTATCTAGGCATTATTCAAACAATTCCGAGACCATTTTAGATATAGCAAAAAAAAAGTATAAATGCAAGTGCAATAGTTACCTGATCCTTCTCAGATTCTCTGTACATGGTGTTTGCATCTGTCCTGCTTGACTCCAAGATACGTACAAAGTCCTCTTCCTTCTTTTGTTTATAGTACTCAACCTGAAAGTGTATATATAATTCAAATATACACACAAATCTATCAGTGTATATACAGTGTTCTTATCAACTTCTTATATACATTATAATTAAGTCACCATTAATCAGCTTAGAAATGGTACATATAATGTAAATTTCACTATAAATTACTTTATACTTATACTATGATAGTAAGAAATGGAAAACTTACAGAAAGGTCAACCCAGTAATTGAGTGGGACCTTCTCATTCGTGAGAATGCCAAGAACTTCATCTCCCTCCGGTAAAGATTCCAAATCCAATTCAATAACCTGAAAGAAAAATAGAATGACATTATTCAAAAGAGAAAGGAAGAAAAAAATATATAATAAAGAAAGGACAAATATTTGTGTATCTATGATGAGACAGAGCTTGCCTTTTGGCAATCTATGACTGTATCAGAAAATTGTCTAGTTGTAAAATCCAATATAAAAATACTCAATGTCTGATGTACCTACAGCCCCTCAAAGTCACTGTCAAGCCTTTTCACTATAAAATTGTTTATGCTACAGCCAACAATTATAGAGGCTCTTTGAACACAGCAATTAGTGCATCATTCAGTATGGCTCACAGAGCACCTGTCAACATCAATAATTTAATGTTTGTTTTAATTATGCAACAGAAGTCATAACATTACCCAATCTATCAGTACCACATATTATTTACCTTATGGGTAACAACTGCCCAAAGCTAAAATAACATCTAAAATAGTGACATGTGATTTGACCTGACCTCTATGCAGGCAATAGAGTAACAAAATTCCAACACATATAATCAGCTACATAGATTTTGAACTGATTCCTTATTTAATTCAAGGAATGCTGTAAAGCACCATTCTATCAGATTACAATGTATAA